>NC_045432.1:9670696-9920139 GCF_902635505.1 Sarcophilus harrisii
AAAGGTTCCTTGTGGGTCACCGTCTTAGCCTCTGCTCTCCCAAGTAGGCTCAAAACTTGCCCAAGTTCACATCAAGGGTGGGATTTGGAGGCTTGGGAAGACCGTCAGGCTAGTTACTGGCCTGGGGCCAGAGCAGTATCTCATCTCCAGCCATGGAACCATGACCCAGTTTCCCTTGATTCTCTGTGCCTGGGAGATGGCCAGTGACCACAGAGATGGCCAAGCTGACTGGCTCCTGGCTCTGTATATGAAGGAAATGTATGGACTTCAAGGCTATTTTCAGAATGCAGGCTTGCTTCCTTTGCATTTCCAGGTACCTTTCCTTACATCTTCCTGTTTTTTTTCTTAACTGTGGGAAAGACATTGCCACGGAAGTGGCTTGGGGTGTTTGCTGGCTGCTGGGGATTGTTTGGGAGTGGAGGGTCAAGGAAGTGTGACCCTTCCTTTATAACTGCTCACCCTTGAGCAAACTGGCTAGCTCTCCTCCCATGGAACAGGAGGCACTTGAAAGTTGATTTGGTTTGAAATCACAGCTCTGCCCAATGCAGGCTTAGGCTTAGCAGCCCTCTAGGCCCTCTTTCAAGTTCAACAGCCGTTCATCCCCCTGAGCAAGTCACTTTCCCGGTCTGAGCCTTAATTTCTTCTTCTGTCAGATGAG
The DNA here is from genome assembly GCF_902635505.1 of Sarcophilus harrisii. Classification (NCBI taxonomy): domain Eukaryota; kingdom Metazoa; phylum Chordata; class Mammalia; order Dasyuromorphia; family Dasyuridae; genus Sarcophilus; species Sarcophilus harrisii. The sequence goes on from NC_045432.1 coordinate 9,671,355, forward strand.
CAGGTTAGATTTATCTCTGAGATCTCTTTTTGGCTCAAATCTCTAGGATCTTATTTTTATTCTTAAGTCACATTTACTTTCTAGATCTCAGTTTCCTTATCTACATGAGAAAGTTGGATCCGATTTGGTTTAAGGTCCCTTTTAGCCGGCATGTTTGTCAATGTAATGAGTGATTGGGGGAGGGCCACCATGGGCTGATGCACCGGACGCGGATTCCTTGGAGGCAGTGCCGGACCCCGCTCACCCCATGGTGCTTACTCTGGCACGGACCATGTAGCTTCCTTCTTCAAAGGGGACATGACTCGTACCAACCTCAAGCCCCCACATTGACTCATATTTACAGTGTTGAAAGTGGGACAAATAGGACTCAAGTTTTCACGAATGCTGTTGGTCGAGAAGACATGTACACCATGGATTCTGCAGACATTTCTAAAATGCACACGGATTATTGTGGCCTTCTTGGGGAAAGGGAAAGGAACGAGCATTTCTATGATACCTACCAACTGCCAGGTATGCTGCTAAGTGCTTTTTAGAGTGATGGAGGAACCCTAGGATGTAGGGACTGTCATTATCCCCATTTAACAATTGAGGAAACTAAGGCAGGTAGAGGTGAAGTGACTTGTGAAGGGTCACACGGTTATTATGTATCTGAGGCTGGATTTGAACTGAAGTTTTCCCGACTTCAAGTCCATTGCGCTATTTGTCGCATGATCAGGCTGCCTGCTCACGGTGGATCTTATGTTCTTTGGTAGAATAGAAAGAGATGGGGGCTTGGAATCAGGAGGGCCTGCATTCAAATACCACCCTAGTTACCTGAATAACCCAGTCTTCTTCCTCTTTAGAGTGAGTAGGCTAGACAGAAAGAGCAGAAAGTCTCCAAGTGGTTTCCAAGCACCCTCATTCTGCTGAATTTGCTCGCAATGTGTGTAGAACAATGAACTTCCAAAATGGCAGCTAAGAGACTCAAGGGACATTTCACTAAGGGGCTCGAGACTTTACATTGCAGAAGGCAGAGTTGTTGAGATCCTAATAGAGCTCTGATCCTAGACTCTGAAGAGCTCTGAAGCCATGGAACATTAAGCATGCCATGTTGGCCTCAGTTTACTCATCTGGAAGGCACGGGGAGGGGGAGCAGAGTTTAGACTCTGGGCCTTTCCAGCTTTAAACCTAAACCTCTTTGTGTGCTGACTCAGTGATGAGTGGGAGGCAGAGGTTATCAGGCTGCTGATTTGCCAGGAAATGGGGTTGAATGGAGAGGAAGCGGAGCAGCCCATGCACATCAGGGGGTAGTCTGGAAGCCAGTGGGGAGCATTTGGGCCATTGGCCTCCTTTGGCCTTTTGTAGCTTTGGTTCACTAATTTTGACTCTAGAGCCAGAGGTGTTGGGGATCGTTTAGGCCAAACCCCTAATTTGATAAATCTTAAGTTCAGAGTTATATGGCCGGAAGATCTCTGAAATTATATAATTCCCGCTTCTTAAATTGTGGATTGCAACCTTGTAAGGGGTCCTGTAACTGAATGTGGTGGTCGTGAAATTATGATTTATTATCAGTCAATATTTGATTTGTATACCTATTTTATATACTTATGGACCTGAGTTCAAGTCAAATTTTCTTGGACAAAAAGGGGTCCTGCGTGGAAAAAGTTTACGAAGCCTTGCTTTATCCAATATACCTTTCTCCCCTACTTTCCCCATCTTCCATATTAGAAGTGAAAAAATGGAGACACTGCAGTATGCGCAAGGACACTCTGTGCTCCAAATGGTCAACCCCGGGCTCCAAATTCCAAATCTATCACCCAGGGGGATCCCAAAGTTTTAGGGCCATCTTGAGCTATCAAACCCCAAGAAACCCTGAAAGAAACACCGTGCCCAGAGTGAAGCCAGCTGCCCGGGGAACGATGGGCTCCCTCCTACGGGGCAGCACGGTTGGATCGGCCCAGTGCTAGAAAAGATGTTGGAGGGGGAGTTGGGGGAAAGGGCATCCCACCATCTCCCATGTAAAAAGACTTGTCCTTCCTTGCCCAGTTAGCTATACCAAGTGCAAACTTAAATTGCTGTTCGGCCAATGGAATAGCCAGAAATCAACTTGTTCCTCTGACATGAGACCTAGACAGATCTGTACAAGGCAGGATTCAAAGTGTTTTAGAGTGTGCACGTGCATACAAGTGCATGTATGTACACAATATGCATACATCCATGTATATGCGTGTGAGCGTGTAGTTTATGCATGTTTATATGTATACGTGTGTGTATGTATGTATGCGTGTGTGTATACATATGTATACACACACACATATTGGGAGAGAATAGTGGTGCTTTTTCCATGTTAGATTCTATTGAAGTAGGAGGATCTACCAGTGGCTGGAGATACCAGATGCTGTGTCTCCCATCCTAGGACATTCTCCCTGCCTACAAAATTCCAGAAGGGCCCTCGGCATGTCCAAAGCCACAGCAAATCATGTCGCTGTCCATGTTCCGCCCTTCCTACAGCAGGGAGAGCCACAAGCAATTCTTGGTTTTCTGGGACTCACTATCACCTTCAGTTGCTAGAGCCTTTGGAGAAAGAAGCAGGCATTGTGTGGTGGGAATTGCATTGGATGTGGGATTGAAATATTGGAGCAGAAAGAGAAGTTAGCAGAGAGAGGGTTAGTGGAGGAGCAACAGCTGGTCCAGTCAATGTAAAACTTGGCTTTAATCCACTGCCCCAAAACAAGAGGGGAAATGCCGCTAGATAATAGATACTGTGAAAATGCCCTGAGGTTCTTAGTGGATCACAAGCCGAATAAACATCCAGGGACATGGCAGCCCAATTGACCGTTGGATCAGTTCTACAATTGGCTGAGTCTGAGACAATCCAACGAGGATATAAATGCTCAAAAGCCGCCAGCTGTATGCTTTCCAGATGTATAGAAAAGACTACCAAAAAGTCGAGGGAATCTTAAGTTTCCCAGGCCTTCTGACCTGTCTTTTCGTGGGTCCATATCTGAAAGGCATTCCCTCCTCACTTCTACTTGTAGAATCCCGTCTCCCTTCAAAGCATAGCTCAGGTGCTACCTTCTGCTGGAAACCTTGGACAATAGCTACGTTACTTAATAGCGAGTTACTTAACCTCTGTCTCAGTTTCCTCATCTGTGCAATGGGGATAACAATAGCACCTACCCCCCAGGGTGTTCATGACAACCAAGAGAGACTGTGTTCCGTGCTTTGGAAACCTTAGGGTCTTCCAGAATGCTGGCGTTTATTATTTGTCATCACCCTAGTCGTCTGCATTCTTTCCCCCTTGAAATCATTTGTAATGCAGCTTGTGTTTTCTTACTCGCATAAGCTCCTTGAGGGCAGAGGCTGTTTGGGGTTTCCTTTCGTGTCCTGAGCACCTGTATGTTCCTTCAATGTTTGGCATCAAATTTGGAGCACGTCCAGTCTCACCAACTGGAGATCGAGGAGTGGCTGGAAGGAAGTCACGGTCAAGGGGAGGACTGTAGGCCATGGGGCCGCTATATGAGGCTCAGCTGAACGTACTTGAGATATTTCTCCTGGAAAGGAAGGGCTGTCATGGGATAAGACTCACTTCCTAGTCCTGAATTTGGATTCCGTGGCTCTAAACAGGATATTGGATGTCAAAAGAGGGAGTTTCATCATGCAATATTTTTTGGTAGGATAAGGAGATTAGGATTTATTTTTGGTTTGGGATTATAGAAAAACAAGATATTGGGCTGTCAGAAGATGGAGGCAAGGGAGCCGGCGTGTTCGGTATTCTACACTATAGCCTCCACTTCTATTCAGAGAGTTTTTCTCAAAACTCTTCGAAGCCAGGCTTGGTCATTGCAATTGCACAGCATTTACTTTCCTTTTATTGTACTTTCCACTTAATAATAAAAAACTATGATAATGTAATACTGAGATTTGATAGAACTCTTTTAGGTAAAAGCACTTTACATATGTATTTTTCCTTTCTTGATATTTTATTTTTCCCACTTACATGCAAAAGCAACTTGAACATTCTTTTATCAGATATTGAGTTCCAAATTCTTTCCCTTCCACCCCTGCTCCCCAGTGAGAAGGCGAGCAATTTGACATGAGATATAGAAGCACTTTATGTATAGATTAAATAATTTATTTCTACAACACTCCTGGGAAGTAGATGCTATTATGTGGCCCCATTTTACAGTTGAAGAAACTGAAGCAGACAGATTAAATGATTGCTTAGGGTGATACAGCTAGTTAGTGTCTGAGGCGGGATTTGAACTCGGGTTTCTCAGACTTCAAGTCCAACACTGTATCTACCATGCTACCAGACCACTCACTTACCCAGTGGCCCATAGTCTTGCACATATTCTTTCTGTACCTTGGCTATCAGAAACTCATCAGAGGGATTCGCTATACAGTTTTTCCCAATCAGTAGTTTTACTCATGATTTTCTTTCCCCCCTTTTTGTATGTATAGTATTTAATATACATTTAATTGATATAATTTTATAATTTAATATACAATATACAGTGAATACATTCATATGTAGTAGGGAATACATACGTAAGTGTGAATATGTGCCTCCTTTACCCCTATTCTCCCCTCCCCTGCTAATAAGATAAGGCTAAACTCAGTCTTGTTTGAGGAGATAGTTTTGAGAAACGAGAGAGAAATACTTTTGCCAGTGTGGTGCAAAAGGCCATTATTAATCTATTTTCCAGTGAGAGTGGATTATTTTTCCAAAGACCAATGTATGCAGGTGTGGGGCTCTTGACAGTTTGTTGGAGTAGAAATAGTGGGTTCCTTACCTTGTCCTAGTAAATGATAATCTTCTTAAAGTCAGGGCTGTTTCATTTTTGTATCTGTATTCTCAGTACCTCAACAAACACCTTACATATAGTAGGTGTGTATTTGCTGTTTTTTAAAATAATATTTTATTTTTCCAAATACACGCAAATAGTTTTCAACGTTCACCTCTGCAGAACCTTTGTTCCAAATTATTTTCCTCTCTCCCCCCATCTTCCCCCTCCCTAGGCAGTAAGCAATCCTATACAGGTTAAACATGTGCGGTTCTTCTAAACCTAGCTGTCATGCTGTGCAAGAAAAACATGATTTTATTTATAGAGTTTTTCAATTTAGTGTAATCAAAATCATCTATTTATCTCTTAGGCTCTCTACTATGTCTTCCTTAATTAAGAAGTCTCCCCTTATCCATTGTGGGGACCGAGGTAGCACCCTGGATACTTTAGAATCAGTCGGAGTCAAGATAAGCAAAAATCTTCGGTCTTGGTCGAAATGAAAGGAATGGACACAGGAATCTCCTCTTCCTCACTCCCCCAGGAGTCACACTCCCTTGTCTCACTCCACCCTCTAATCCCTCCTCCAAATCTCACTTAATGTGGTTTTTATATTATCTTATCAACCTTAGCTACTCTTTATTTGGAGTATACTTTATTTTTCTGAGGTTTTGGAGTTGGAGAGGTTTGAGGAAAATGCCCAGTCGATGGATTTGCTCTGGAACGTGCTGGAGCTTAGGAGAACTGAGTGTTAAATTTCCCGTGTGACCATTTATATCTTGGAAATTGGCAAATGCTACAAATGAGAACTTGATTTATCATTTAGTTGATTGTCTAGACTTTATAAACTGGTGGAGAAAATGTTAATAATGAGAATGAAACACGTAGTTTTGGAGAGCCGATTGTTAAGCGCTCACTGTTGACTCCCCGATCTTGCTGGATGTGTTCTTTTATCTCCTCATTTTACTGATGAGCAAACTTGGGCCCAGAGAGTGTCGTGGCAGTGCTCAGGGGCCCAGGTCCCACTTAACTTCTGACCTTGTCCAGGTAGGGGCTGCTACAGTACACAAAACTCTGGCCCCTTGAGTCAGGAAGACCTGAATTCAAATCTTGCTTCAGCAGCTTGCTGTGTCATTCAGGGCAAATCACTTAATCTCTCTTGGCTTCAGTTTCCTCATCTGTAAAATGGAGATCATGCTAATCCCTACCTCCCAGGGCTGTTATGAGAATCAAATGAGATAATATTATATAGTGCTAAGCATACTACCTGACACATAGTAGGTGATTAATAAATGCACTAAATAAATAAACAAAAATAAAAATATCAAACAGATCATCTCCCTCCCTTTTCTCCCATTGTAATATTTCCTTGAATTGGCGCATGACGTTGAGCAAACCCATTGTGTCCTCTGGGCCTCTCTTTGGAATGGTCATTAGGAGCCAGCAGAATTAATGGGTAAGCATTTTGAGGTGCCCCCCAGCCTTCTCTTGCATGGCAGGTAGGAGACAGGGAGAGGCCTGTTCGGGTGGAGCAGGAGTGGAGTAGGGAAGAACCGCTGCTCCTTGGAGCATGCCCCCCCCCCCCCCAGCTTTATTAGAACTCTGCTGACTTAGAAGACCCATTTGGCACGCAAGCTGTTGTTATGAATTGACTTGGAGTGTGTCTAGTGCCGGGATCCGTCTCTGTTTGGATAAGGCATTGTTCTGAGTTAAATGGTAGGAAGAGGGAGCCAAGCTGAACGCTGCAGCCCCCAGTAGGGCCCATTCTTTGTATGGTAGAGAAGGAAATGGAGCAGTTGATATGTGGTTCCTATTGTGTCTGATCAGAATACCTCGAGAATGGGAGGGCTTCCAACCTACTAGGATGGCTGGACCTCCTATTGTGGGTGAGCCCAAGGAATTCCCTGCCCTGTTCCATGCCCACACCCCCTGCAAGTTGGGGGGAAATCCTTCACTGATGCCTTAAATTTTACCATTAGAGATTCATTCATTTGGACTAAGAGTTCTCTGCAAAATAGGAATAGCTCAGTGCTTGGGAGGCTCTGGAGGAAAGTGTGAGAGATGACAGGTATTAGACTGACTACCAAACCGAAGGTCCACAGAGCCGTGGCGCTGACCTGGTGGTGGTGTGCCTGTGAAACTGGACAGTACCCCGGCGCCGGGCCAGGAAACTGAAATGGCTGTCATTTGAATTATCTTAGGAAAATTCAGAAGCTCACCTGGCAGGATAAGAGGTTCTTTCTCCAACTAAATGGCCAAGCATTCAAATGTTGCAGAGAGTACAACTCTGCTGGGCTGGCTATGTTGTTCAAATGCCAAATGGATTTGGCTTGCCTAAAAGAAGTCACATGTGGCAGGCTCCCACGAGGTGGTCAGAAGAAGCGATACAAGGACGATCTCAATCTCAAGATCTCTCTTAAGAACTTTAGAATTGATTGTATAACACAGAAGACACTGGCACAGGACCGCCCAGCATGGCGGGCCATGCTCATCTCAGGTGCCGTGTTCTGTGAGCAAAGTAGAATTGAAGTAGCTCAGAAGAAACATGAGTTGTGCAAAGTTAGTGAAGCCCCCCAAATGTTCAGAGGGGCTATTTGTGGCCGACCTATTATAACACCTTACCAGGGAAATCTATCAGATGTGGATGCTGTAGCCACCTGAATGAATGTGCAATGAAGGAGTTAATGAATTAATGAATGAGTGAGCAAATGAATAAGTTTGTGAATTAATGAATGAGTGAGTGAATCAACAAATGAATGAGTGACCAAATGAATAAGTTTGTGAATTAATGAATGAGTGAATCAACAAATGTATGAGTGAGCAAATGAACAAGTTTGTGAATTAATGAATGAGTGAATCAACAAATGAATGAGTTAGTAAATTAATGAGTGAGAGTTGGTAAACTAATGACTTAGTGAAGGAACAAATGAGTAAGTAAATTAACGAGTGAGTGAATGAGTTGGTGAATTAAAAAATGAATACATGAGTGAGTGAATAAAAGAATGAAAATCATTTATTTTATAGGCCCAGGAGCAAAAATGGACACAGCTTTTGCTTATTCTGAAGAAGTGCTTACTAGCTGCTAAGTGCTGAGGTTGCAAATGGATTAGAAGACAATTCCTGTGTGCGAGTCTACGTTCCGGGCAGATGACCTGGGGTGGTGGCCACACATGAGTATTTCCATTTGGGAAGTCGGGAGCCGGGGGTGTCGAGACAGTTGGGTTAAGTTGCCCTTTCCCGAAGGGTGACCCCATGGTGTCTGCATGTAAATGCCCCATGACTGATTCATGGGCAAGCTTGGCTTCTCTACCAAGCGAGCTTGTTGTAGATATAGAAACTATAGAGCCCAAAGGGTTTTTTGAAACTAGTAAATCAAACCCCCTTCTTTTTCCTTTAGTTGAAAATTTGCTTACATTCATTTGTAAATTCCCAGTTCCAAATTCTCTCTCTCCAGCCCCTCACTCACTCACCAAGGAGGCAAACACTTATTTTTCCTTTAAAAAAAAAAACATTAGCTTGTGGTCCACTAATCTCCCAGTCGTTTGTTTTTAGATCATTTTCATTTCTAAAGATTCCCTCTTTCCCCTTCTTATAACAAAGATATAAGAGAATGAAGAAAAAAAAAAGACGAGAAAACAACAGTTCAGCAAAACCAAGAAATACTTCAGCTGTGTCTGGACAAAAATATGTAGTATTCCACACCCATGCCCCACCCCCCACCTCTGCACAGAAGAATGGCCGATTGCCATTCTAAGTACACAGCATTCAGGTTTCTGGCTCCATTAGTCTTTGAAGGAAATCCCTTCTCTTCACCTCAGTTTCATCATCTGTGAAATGAGGCTAATACCTAACAATAATGTTGGATGGATGGCTCTTTGTAAGACTGAGGTCCTCTCGCTCCATTTCCTGGCAGATGTGGGGGGCTGTTGGTGTGGAACATTACATGCAACACCAGACTTTTTGACGTCTAAGCTTTGCTGAATTGTCTCCTCCACCTTTTCCTATTAAGCGGTGGTTATGGTAGGGCAGGGGAAAGGCAATCTCTGCAAATAAAGACAATGTAAGAACAAAAGATATCGGCAAAATATATTGGAGAAAAATGTAAAGTGCTATTGGAAACAGGAGATTATTATACTGAGAGTTGGGAAACAACAGAGTTGTCACTGGTAGCCATTGGGAAAGAAGCTCCCAAGTGCACAGCCGGCCCAGGGAAGATCCGATCCAATCCAAATCCAGAAAGTTCTCAACAACTCTAGTTAGATCAGATTTCATAGTGATGGCAATTCCTGTTTGGGGGCCAGAATGATCAAATATATAATCATGAGAGGGAAGAGGTATGACTAGACAACGTTGTATGAGAAAGACCTGGGAGTGTGGACTACAAAGTCAAAGTGAGTGAACCTAGCGCTTGAAAGCTACCAGCTCCATCTTTGGCATGTTGCTTCCAAATTCTCTCTCTCCCGCCCCTTCTTCATTCACTGAGGAGGCAAACATAAAAATGTAAGTGCTTTGAGTTTGTGGTCCACTAATCCCCCAATCTTTTGTTTTTAGGTCATTTTCATTTCTGAAGATGCCTTCTCCCTTATGAGCCACGCCTTTTAACAAGAAAATATAAGAGAATGGGGGGGGGGAAGGGAAAGAATAAAAAAGGAAAAAGGAATTAAAAAAAGAAACAACAGTTCAGCAAAATCATTGCCCACGATAAGTTGTTATCCAGAACGCGGTAGGTCTTGTGGCCCCTGAAAAATGGAGAGCCCAGGATAGTGAGGGCATCAGGGACTGGGCCATAGTGGGATTGAGTGGAGGATGTTTTGTGGAGTACTGTCAGTTGTTTTCAAATATTAGAGGAGAGATTATACTTGATCTGCTTGACTCCAGAGGTCCAAGAGTAATTAACTTCCCATTCCTCCTTTAAAATGAAGGTTCCATTTCAGCCTTACTGAGTCTCTGTTTCTGTAATTCACTATGTGACCTTGGCGTCTCTGTCATCTGAAGGGACTTGCTTCTAGAGAATGTTTGAACTGCCATTCATATTCCCAGTATTGAGCTCAAAGCAAAATTATAAAGCACTTTGTGTCCATGAGCTCATTTCATTCTTAAAATAGGAGGATTATTCCCATTTTACAGGTGAAACAACTGAGGCCCAGAATGGTGCAGGATTATATATGTAGGAAGCTGGAATTCCAAGCTTGTTCTTGTGACTGCTGCCTCTTTCTTAGCCGGCCTCCCCTACATTCCCCAACACAGTCCTGGCAAGGTTAGGGTCATTTTCGTGCCCTAAGCCTAGCCCTTATGGCCTTGTCCCAGACTGGCAGATTGGCGGTGATCTTTGGGAGCCTCCCAGTTGTGGAATCAGCTGCTGTGGTCTCCCCCTTGAGCCCGACCTTTTGACTCCTCTTGCCCACACCTATGGTTAGGCCTTGCTCCTCTCGACCCCCAGAGCCATCTCCCTAAGCCTCAGTTTAACCGTTTGAGAAATGAAGAATTTGGAAGAGATGAGCTTTGATCTGTGGCCATATTTCTGAAATGTCCGGTGGGCTCCATGCCCCCAAACCTTGCCGTTGGCTCTTCCCACAAGCCTCAGACTGAGCGGAATCTTGGCTTGAATATTGACTAGCTGGTCAACACCAGACAAGGTGCTTAACCTTTCTGAGCCTGGGCCTCTTCCTCCAAGAAATGGTCACAATATTAGCACAAGCTACTTCGCAGGACCATTACGGTGAGTGAATTTTATAGTCAGCCATTGGTGGGGCAGCCTGATGGTACGGGGGTAGAGCGAGGATCTGGATTCTTCCCAAGTTCCAGTCGGGTCTCAGGCGTTTCTTAGCTGCATAAGCCTAGACAAGTCCCTTCACCCTGCTCGTCCCAGTTTCCTCACCTCCGAAGTGATCCGGAGAAGGAATTGGCCAACCGCTCCAGAATCTCTGCCAAGAAAATCACAAATGGGATCACAAAGAGTTGGACGTGACTGAAATGACTGAACAATAGCAACAATCGTTTAGTAAGTGCCCGCTATGGATCTGACTTTGAGCTCAGTACGGGGAATATAAGGCCCCAGATAATTCTTATTCATCCACGAGCGCCCATTGAGCGCCCAAGGGAGACAGCGTGTACGCAGACAAGTATGTGCAAAGTAATGCAAAGGAGGTTAGAGGAGCCCATAGCCACTGGGAAGATCAGGGAAGTCCTCCTGGAGGAGGTGGCTCTTGAGCTGAGTTTTGAAAGAAACCAGCGGTGGTAAGGAGAGGAGGGAGAGCATTCATTCCAGACCTAGCCATTAGCTACTGCAAAGGATACTTTGTTTTGTTTTTGGTTTTGTTCAATAGTTCTTCAGTCATTTCCAACTTTTCGTGACCCCGTTTTGGATTTTCATGGTAGAGAGACTGGAGTAGTTTGCCATTTCCTCCTCCGTCTCATTTTATAGATGAGGAAACTGAGGCAAACTGGGTGAAATGACTTGCCCTGGGTCACACAGCTAGGAAATCTCTGAGGCTGGATTTGAACTCGGGTCTTCCTGATTCCAGGCCTAGAAGTCAATCCATTACAATGCTACCTAGCTGCCTAGATGGGACTTTGGGAGAGGAATTAAACGGATCCAAGTCAATAGACTCCCTAAAAAGTGACTCAACTTTCCCAGGACCAGCATACAAGCCCAGTTGCCAGCTGGTGAATAAGGCAAAAGATCCTAGAATAGGCCTCCACTCTGCTACTTACTCTTGTATGACCCCAGAGCAAGTCACTTCGCTTTGGAAGGCTCAGGATTCTGGGGCTGCACTCCGTCAGTTAACAAGCATTTATTAGACACTTAGGTTGTAGATCCCTAGGCCAGGAATCAGGAATACTTGAGTTCTAATCCAGTCTCACACATATTAGCTGTGTGGCACTGAGCAAGCCATTTCACTTCTGCCTGACTCAATTTCCCTAGTTGTAAAATGAAGAGAGTGATAGCACCCATTGCATAGGTTTTTGTTATGCGGATCAAATGAGCTAATACATGGGAAACACTTTGCAAACCTTGAAACTGATACTTATCCTTAATTCTCTGAGTCTTTACTGAGATTCCTCTCAGACATGGAGAGCGCACACCCAGCGTTGGTGTAGAGAACACACTTTTGAACTTGCAGAGTACTGGTGATACAGGCCTTCTTAGTATAACTGTATGCTGTTTAAGGTTTAAACAGAATTGAGCCGAATGGAATAGGGAGCAGATTGTAGCAGAAGGGGCCTTCCTTGTGTTTGGGTTGGACTCAGATCTAGAACTATTCCTAAAGTTCTGTGTCTTCTAGGTGCAGGTGTTCTAACCCTGGGATTCCACCGCTACCTTTCCTGGAGCTTCTTTCCCTTCCCTCCCTCCCTCCCTCCCTTCCTTCCTTCCTTCCTTCCTTCCTCCCTTGATTTGGTTCTTGGGCTCCTTAATGAGGCTCCCAGCTTTGTGCTAGGTTGGGGGGGGGTTCCATAGAAGGGAAAGGCTCCTCTTTTGTCAAAGAGCTAAGTGCTGGTTGGTTTCTTGTTGCTTCCCAGGCCTCCTTCTAAGTCTGAGGATGGGACAAGTTCAGCAATTTGTCCTTGGTGATTGAATCTGTGCTTAAGTGGGTTGGAAATGGAAGAGGCCCCACTGGCCTGGGGAGCTCACGTCAGGCTCTCTGGGGGCCAGGGGGGACTGGAGCTGCGCCACAGGGGTTAGGAAGGCTTGGCAAAAGGGCCAAGAGGAGAAGTCACATCTCCTCTAGCCACAGAGTTTTAAGGGCCCTCCTTCAGTGCATGCAGGATAGGAACACCCAATATAATGAGCCGGAGCTTCGGATTGACTGGAAGATGATGCCATTCAATAGGGGTCCGTGTCTCTTTGTGTCCCTGGCATATCTGAGAGATTTCATCTATTGTTATTGGCTGAGTGACCGACAAATATGAAGTCACAGGATCCTAAGTCTAGAATTGGAAGACATCTAGTCCAACCCCTTCATTTTATAGAGAAGAAAACTGAGGCACAAGGAAAGGGGAAAATGGGTCCAAGTTCTACATGGGTTCAAAATCTGAAGGTCACAAATAAAAGATAGAAGTGGCCTGGTTAGGCAGCAGTTTATCTGAAAAAGATCTGGGGGCTCCTGTGGACCAGAAGCTTCTCAGAGTTAGCTGCTGATATGGCAGCCAATGAAAATGTAGTCTTGGGCTGTCTTAATAGAGGGGCGAACCTTCCCGGAATAGGAAGGTGACAGCCCTCTGTCCTCTGCCTGATCCGTCCCCACTGAAATATTGCGCTCCATTGTTGATGTGAAGATTTGCAAAGCACTTTGATTTGAGCCTCACAGTTACCTCTTGAATGTATGTAGAAATACGTATACATGATAAATGTGTGTACATGCATATATGTGGGGGTGTATATTTGTGCTTCAATGTACATACTAAGGGGGAAGGCAGAGTGGACTGTTTGGTGTAGGGAAAATGAAAATTTTACCAGGGCTACTTTGCCTCCCGCCACTGAGCTGCCCTGTCCCTCATGTGCCAGTAGATATTTCACAAGCGGCTCAGAGAGCCTCTTGAGCGCAAGAAAAATGTAACCCTGACACATTTCTCAGTTTTGTCTGCATTGTTACCGTTTGTTCCGTTACTTTCTTAAACTTGACGGTCACCGAGACCCTAAATCCAGGCCGGCTTCATGGTGTTTGTTGCCATTTTAGATTTAAATGCTCAGAAAGTTTAAGAATCCACTTTCAGGAACTGATTCTAGCTGGTTCCAGCCTTTCCCCAGTGTGCTCTCACTGCTTCTGAAGCCTGACTTGGAGCCTGACCCTCATCACTTTTAACCTTACGGCATCTGCAGCTTTGGCATTCAAGGTCTTTCTTAACCTTTACAGTCTTCTTGTTCCACTTCTCTTCAACTTCTCTTTGTCCCCGCCATTCGGGCCCAGCTGTAGGTCCTGAAACAAGCGCTCCCTGGCCCTGCCTGCAGGGTTCCTTTCTGGTTCCGCCGGCTACCTCTAGGATGAGTTTCCATCTCCGTCTCTTTTCTGGTACGTGTGAACTCAAATGTGAGCGTGAGAGGAGGGACTTCCGAGTTTTTCTAGCTTTTGCCTTTTTGCCTAGCCTCGCACAGTGAGCAATGAGCGTGTTCTGCCGAACTGACGAGTTCCTTCTCTGAACCTCAGTTTCTCCCCAGACTCTGCGGTGAGCTCTGTCCTTTGTAGCTCCCCAGCCGCATAGCCTCCAAGCTGGCTGAGCGCCCTTCATGGGGGAGCCGACCGGGCTGTCCGAGAAGTCCGCCAGCAGTCCCCACCTCCTCCTGGTACTCCCAACACCTCCCTGGTCGGAAAGGCAGAGTTTGGGTTGGGCCTTCTTTCTGAAAGGCTGCCATTGAGACGGAAGGCTTCATTAAAAAGCACACAGGCCAACAGGCTGACTCTCCTGTCCAAGGAGGCTCATCGGGCCTTTCTTGATGAGACAGAAAGAGTGGGGTTGGAGGAGGGGCTTGGAAAGCAAAGCATTGAGCTTGTTCCAAGAAGCCAGAAATGGCCGAGGTCACACCCGGCACATTGACTACAGAGAGGCCCCCCACCCCCCAGCCTTTTCTTTCACTTGGGGCTTTTACCTTGAACAACAAAAGGCTTGGCTTGAGGTAAGCTGTTTGTTTCTTGGTCTTGCCTCGGGCCCGGGGTCTTCCAGGCCATGTCTCCAAAGTCCTGGACCAGGCCCTTGTGGAGGAAGAAGGCCCCAGTGAGGCAGATAAAGGAATTCCGGACATTATGCCTGGCCTTCCCTTAAGCCTTGTGACATAGGATTTCCTTTTCATGGGAGTAAATAGCCTGAAGGTTGTTTGGCAGGAGTCGATGATAATGTATTTCCAACCCCCCCCCCAGCCCATCCCCCCAAAGCTGGGTCCGGCCAGGCCCTACCTAACTTCCAAGCCTTCAGGTTGCCAACCTGAGAAGCCGACCTGTGGCTGCATCAGAGTCCCAATTCAGATGCTTATTGGACCATGTGACAAAATCTCAGGTGTTAGGGATTTGAAAGACGTTCTCAAGTCTAAGTTTCCAAATCTGGGCCATGAAGATAAGGGTTTAGGTGACTCTAATGTCCCTTACAACTCAGAGAGTAAGCAATCTCTGCTCCGAGGTCCCTCCTAGCCGTGGGCTTCTTTGTCCCAAGGCTCCCGTTGCGTCTGTTCTGAGGTTCTCCCTGGGTTTCACGTTCTCCATCCTAAAAGACCCTTCCAAAAATGAAATGAAAGCAAGGGAGACATAGAGGAAAAGCGTGCTAGAAAAACTTGAGGAGGGAAAGATCATTTTTCAGCTGGAAGGGGATGAGGGAAAGGCCAGACCGAAGGGAGGGAGTTCTAAGTCCATGGGATATCCTGTGGGAGTACTTGGAAATGGGGCATGAATCAAGGGAACATCATGTAGCTCAGCTTGACTTGCCAGTGGCGTGCATCCAGGGGAATAGAGATAAGGCTGGAAAGGTAGGTTGGAGCCATAGCCCAATTTATTCATTTAAAATAGAACCACTGACCTGCCTGGAATGATTTTGTCAACTAGTCAGGACATTCTCTTCCCAACAGAAAAATCTAGTCGTGCCCCCTCCCCCCATTTACATCAGGAGGCTTGCTGGGTGAGTAAAAAATCAGAGCAAAGAGAAGATACTCCTAACGGCACCACCCTCCGGGGCCGAGGGCTGATCGAGGCCATTTACGTCCATTTTCCCTATTCGAGGTAATGGTGTTGTCTAACGTTGCTGTTTTACAGACAAGGAGACTGATCCTCTGAGCAATGCTGACCAGTCTCGTGTCAGTTCTTCCTGAAATCCAGCCTCCATGTATGTTCCTCCGATTGTTTCTGGGTCTGTCCCCCGAGGCCAAACAAGGCCATCCTTCAAACTCTGGCCATGAAACTCAGTCTGCCCCTGTCCAGATTAGACACCCCCTATTTCTTCAAGACACAATAGGATCATAGTTATTGAACAAGGTTAGCAGGGATCCTAAAAGCCACCTGGAGCAACTTCCAAGAGAGGCCCCAGAAGTTAGTAAAGTCACACAGGAGAAGGTAGGTAAGCAGCAAAGGCAGGATTCACATCCAGGGCTTAGGACTCCTCATTCAATGCTCCTTTCTCTATGTCATGGTCTCCAAAAAGACCTGGCTCAAACACTTTCCTCTCTAGTAGGGATTAAGTCTTCAAAGGCTGTGCAGCACCAAAGACCTCTGTGACCTTGGCAGAGCATATCACTCCTCTGTCTGGCTTTCATTTTCTTCATCAGAAAAATGGGAGCATGGTTCCAATTCATCCTCAAAGGTCTCTTCCAGCTTCAACACTCTCTGTGTCCCTTCTACTTCCAATATCCTATGAACTTATGAGGTCTATATTTTGGTGGGGGTGGGAGAAGCTTGTCTCCTTTACCTTTTCTAGCAGCTGCCTGAGACAGCTGCCTTGAAAAAGGAAGGTC
The DNA here is from genome assembly GCF_902635505.1 of Sarcophilus harrisii. Lineage (NCBI taxonomy): Eukaryota > Metazoa > Chordata > Mammalia > Dasyuromorphia > Dasyuridae > Sarcophilus > Sarcophilus harrisii. Next base: position 9,687,549 of record NC_045432.1, read on the forward strand.
AGCAGAGACCAGTCTTATCTTTTTCCACCCACTTCTTGTTTTTTTTCTCTTTTTTTTCACCCACTTCTTTTTAATCTCCCTCTTCCTGTTTTTTTTTTTTTTTTGAGGAAATCTTATTTGAGCCTCCCTGTGAGGGAGTTGTGATTATTAAACCAATTTTATAAATGAAGAAACTGAGGTAGCCAGACCGGATTTGAACCCATTCCTTCCTGTCTTGGAGTCCACTGACCCTTCTGCCATTCACAGTGGTTTCTTTTTAACCTGGAGGCACTTGAGTGCGTTGCAGAGGTTGAGGATGAGGTTAGGTTGGCTTTCTTTCCCGAGGTTCCAGCCCGCTTAGTACCACTTAGCACCAAAGAACAGGCTCTCACTGGTTCAAAGCCAGGCAAGGCTCTGCTCCCATCTGATTTCCCATGGGACATTTCCTCTAGGGCTTCCTGTGTCCAGAACCATTCCTGCCTCCTTCTTCCCCTTTTCTCCTCCTTCCCCTCCCCCTCCTCCTCCCTCTTCCTCCTCCTTCTTCTCTTTCTCCTTCTCCTCTTCCTCATCCTTCTCTTTTCCTGCTCATCTTGGGAAACAGACTCAATAGTAGTATTATAAGGTCAAAGGGTACATTTTTTTTAATTATAGCTTTTTATTTACATGATATCTGCATGGGTAATTTTTCAGCATCGACAACTGCAAAACCTTTTGTTCCAACTTTTTCCCTCCTTCCCCCCACCCCCTCCCCCAGATGGCAGGTTGACCAATACATGTTAAGTATGTTAAAGTATAAATTAAATACAATATATGTATACATGTCCAAAACAGTTATTTTTCTGTACAAAGAGAATCAGACTTTGAAATAGTGTACCATTAGCCTGTGAGGGAAATCAAAGATGCAGGCGGACAAAAGTATAGGGATCGGGAATTCTATGTAGTGGTTCATAGTTATCTCCCAGAGTTCTTTCCCTGGGCGTAGTTGGTTCAGTTCATTCCTGCTCCATTGGAACTGATTTGGTTCATCTCATTATTGAAGAGGGCCACGTCCATCAGAATACATCTTCATACAGTATTGTTGTTGAAGTATATAAGGATCTCCTGGTCCTGCTCATTTCACTCAGCATTAGTTCATGTAAGTCTCTCCAGGCCTTTCTGAAATCCTCCTGCTGGTCGTTTCTTACCGAACAATAATGTTCCAAAACATTCATGTACCACAATTTATTCAGCCATTCTCCAACTGATGGGCGTCCATTGAGTTTCCAGTCTCTGGCCACTACAAAGAGGGCTGCCACAAACATTCTTGCACATACAGGTCTTTTTCAAAGGGTACATTTTTTTTTCATGATACATATAAAGCTTTGTCTCTCTCTCTTTTTTTAAATACATGACCAAACTGTTATTTTGCTGTACAAAAAGAATCAGACTTTGAAATATCGTACAATTAGCTTGTGAAGGAAATTAAAAATGCAGGTGGGCAAAAATATAGGGATTGGGAATTCAATGTAATGGTTTTTAGTCATCTCCCAGAGTTCTTTCTCTGGGCGTAGCTGGTTCAGTTCATTCCTGCTCCATTGGAAATGATTTGGTTGATCTCATTGCTGAGGATGGCCAGGTCCATCAGAACTGGTCGTCATATAGTATTGTTGTTGAAGTGTATAATGATCTCCTGGTCCTGCTCATTTCACTCAGCATCAATTCGTGTAAGTCTCTCCAGGCCTTTCTGAAATCCTCCTGTTGGTCATTTCTTACAGAACAATAATATTCCATAATATTCATATGCCACAATTTATTCAGCCGTTCTCCAACTGATGTACATCCACTCAGTTTCCAGTTTCTAGCCATTACAAAGAGGGCTGCCACAAACATTTGTGCACATACAGGTCAAATGGGTACATTTTTTATAATCTTTGGGCACAATTCCAGTTTCCTCTCCAAAATGGTTTGGATCAGTCCACAGTTCCACCAACCATGTATTAGTGTCCCAATTTTTCCACGCGAATGACTCTTGAATAACTGAATATTCATGAATAACATGAGGAGTAAGTAATCTGGACCAACAAGTGTGAGAAAGCTAAAATGGGGTGAGGGGGGAACCTGGAAATCTTCCCAGAATTGGGCCTGCGAGGAAAGGGGCACTCCTCTACTGAAACAATCTTAGTGACTCCCTATCACACTCCATGAGATGTTAACTCCCCAGGTGGACACTCAAGGTCTGCCCATTTCCAATCATGATCCTTTGCTCACAACAGTTCCTTTTGTCTGAATTTCGTCCCTTCACTATCCCCATATTTTTAAAGCTCGGACTCTCTTCTCCTCCTCCCCCCAGTTATAGTTACCTCTTTAGCTCTGACTCTAAGACCGGCAACCTTCAAGACTCAGTTTCAGTTTCACTTTCTTCAGATTTTTCAGTCTTGCCAGCTTCTCATGCCTCCCCCCCTCAGATTACTTCCCATCTACTCCCATTATAGCTTGTATGAGTCTAGGTATTTACACACTGTCTCTCACTAGACTATTAACTCCTTGAAGGCAGGACCTGGTTTTGTATTTTCCCATTTGAAGCACGGGGCCTAGGACATAATAACAGCAGGATGCAAAACTTTGTTCACTTGATCCTGTAAGGTAAGTACTACTATTCTCCCCATTTAATGGACAGGTAGACAGAGGTTAACTGAACTCCTTGCCTAGGGTCACACAGTTAGGATTTTGGGGCAGAATTTGAACTCAGATTTTCCTGACTCCAAGTCCAGCATTTTGTCCATTGTGTAAAACGTAATAAGTACTTGGTGAATGATTTGTCAGATTATTGTCTGATGGTGATTTGGGTTCAAGTCTAGTTCATATGCTTATGAACTGTGGGACCTTAAATAAGTCATTTTCCTCCTTGGACCTCAGTTTCCTCCTCTGTCAAACAGAGGATTGAACTCAATGATCTTTGAGGCCCCTTCCAGCTCCACATCTAAGATCCTGTGAAATTTCTTCCAAACATGGATATCGCCACCTATCTCTTGGCTATGTCCTCATGGAAATTGTCCATATGGGAATCTTCCCATCATGCTAAGCCATTGCTCTAGTTTTCCTGCTACTTCACTGATGCCGGTGCAGATGTGAGCTATCTGCTTACCATTCCTTCCTTTTACTACATTTTTCTGGGCATGCCATTCTTTATATTGTGTGTTACAGCTGACTCAGGTCTTCCATCTGTCTTTCCATTGGACCGTTGTTTTAGGAAGAAGTTCAGCTTTAAAGAGCCAATCCATCCCACTTAGATCCTGCCTAGATCTGGAGGCCCGTGTGGTATCTATCCCTTCCTGGATGAGCTCTCCGGCTTGTCCAGCCAAGTGCATGCCGGGATCTACCCTAGTGGGGCCAAACCCAAATAAACAGGCTTGGTGTAGATAACCTGCAATCCAGGCTCAGCCAAGGTCTAACTAGAACTTGTATAGTCAACACTCTGGTCATCCAGACCTTTCTTATTCCAAGTCCAGCAGCACCCTGTTCGTTAGTCCTCCTGCCTCTATCTCTCCTAGATTATGTGCCTTAGTACCTTTTTCACGGAGTCTTGAATGCTTTTTGATGCACACGAGAGATTCCCTGCCGAAGGGGAAGGCCTTGACAGCAGCACTTTGTTTTCTCAAATCAAATGCTTTTTAAAAAGACAAAGCAACCTAGAGGTCCTTTGACAGATTTCAGGCAATTGTATGACTGTGATCATGTGGTAGATGAAGAACGCCCATTGGGAAAGGCTGTTTGCCCTCGGAGTATATTGTCTGCAGAATGTACAGAAACTCTTTCTAGGCTATTCTTATAAAAATTCAGTAGAGATGGGAAAGCAAGGGTGGAGGTTGATAGTTTCCAAAATCTCTGGGCCACCTTTTGGAGATAATAATAAAGCCTGAGATTTGGTTTTGTTCCCCAAGCCTTGAGAATGGATCTCTCAGTGCAGCTGCCCCGGCATGGGCCTCCTCTGTGTCTGCTTGGTCTGATCCAGCTGCTTTTTCCATCCCAGATCTTGTGAAGTGTCATTTCTGCCCCCTCAGGCAGTATATGGAAGAGGATGAGGTGGTTGGAGTCCCAAGGTAGGAAGCAAGGGCTCCACCCCATCCGTACTGGAGACAAGAGTTGGTTATAAAAACCTTTGCAGATCTTTTCCATGAATGATAATGATAAAACCAGCCCAGCCTGCTCTATTCAGGCATTGTGGGAACTCTATATTAGGCACTGGTGGGGGGCAGGGAGACAAACATTTTAGCACCTGCCACATACAACATTTGCAAATGGCCCTGGGAAGCAAGCAGCTTGCTCTCTGAAATTTCCTTGGTAACTCCATAAAGGGTAGCACAGAACTGGGGATACCGAGGGCCCTTAATTTAATGCACACTTATTGACTTGAATTGACCATTGAAGGGAAATTTAGAGAAGTTTATCAAGTGCCTAGATGCTAGGCCCTGTCTTGCACCAGACGTGTCAAATATGACACTGAATTACTGGGCTACAAGTTTCAAAAGTAATTGGAAAACATTGAACAAAGTAAAGAAAAATATAATAGAACATAGATAATGTTAATGTGAGGTTTTTTTCAGCCTGTCTGCCGGCCGCCCTTGCTGATCCTTGTGCGTTCATAAATTCCTATTTCTATTTTTGAGTTTGAGGTGGCTAAACTCTAGGGATTAAATGATTAAAATGGGGATAATGACAGTATCTACCTCCTTGGGTTGTTGTAAGGATGAAATGAAATAATATTTAATATTTTTAAATAATATTTAATATTTATTTTTTGTTTTGTTTTCTTTTTAAAGCTTTTTATTTTCAACACACATTGCAAGGATAATTTTTCAACATTGATCCTTATATTTTGTTTCAGATTCCCCTGCCTTTCCCCCACCCCCTTTCCCACCGTCCCCTAGATAGCAAGCAATCCAATATATGTTTTACATGTTAAATATATGTTAAATCCAGTATGTGTAAACATACTTATACGATTCTCTTGCTGCATAAGAAAAATCAGATCAAAAAGGAAATAAAATGAGTAAGAAAACAAAATGCCAGCAAACAACAACAAAAAGAGTAAGAATGTTATGTTGTGATCCACATTCAGTTCCCACAATCCTCTCTTTGGATATAGATGGCTCTCTTCATCACGAGATCATTGGATCTGGCATCAATAATCTCATTGTTGGAAAGAGTCACTTTCATCAGAATTGATCGTTGTATTTGTTGTTGTTGTTGCTGTGTACAATGATCTCTTGACCCTGCTCGTTTCACTCAGCATCAGTTCATGTAAGTCTCTCCAGGCCTTTCTGAAATCATCCCATTGGTCATTTCTTACCGAACAATAATATTCCATCACATTCATATACCACAATTTACCCAACCATTCTCCAATTGATGGGCATCCACTCAGTTTCCAGTTTCTGGCCACTACAAAGAGGGCTGCCACAAACATTTTCGCACATGTGGGTCCCTTTCCTTCCTTTAAGATCTCTTTGGGATATAAGCCCAGTAGTAACACTGCTGGGTCAGAGGACATACACAGTTTGATAACTTTTTGAGCATAGTTCCAAATCGCTCTCCAGAATGGCTGGATGTATTCACAGTTCCACCAACAATGTCTCAGTGTCCCTGTTTTCCCATATCCCCCCAACATTCCGCATCATCTTTCCCTGTCATTCTAGCCAGTCTGACAGGTGTTTAGTGGCATCTCAGAGTTTTCTTAATTTGCATTTCTCTGATTAATAATGACTTGGAGCACCATTTCATATGGCTAGAAATAGTTTCAGTTTCTTCATCTGAGAAATGTGTGTTCATATCTTTTGACCATTTATCAGTTGGAGAATGGCTTGATTTCTTATAAATTAGAGTCAGTTCTCTATATATTTTGGAAATGAGGCCTTTATCAGAACCTTTGACTGTAAAAATGTTTTGTAAGTTTATTGTTTCCCTTCTAATCTTGTCTGCATTAGTTTTGTTTGTACAAAAACTTTTCAATTTGATATAATCAAAATTTTCTATTTTGTAGTCGATAGTGATCTCTAGTTCTTTTTTGGTCATAAATTCCTTCCTCTTCCACAGGTCTGAGAGGTAAACTATCCTATGATCTTCCAATTTGGTTATAATCTCATTCTTTATGCCTAGGTCATGAACCCATTTTAACCTTATCTTGGTGTATGGTGTTAAGTGTGGGTCCATGCCTAGTTTCTGCCATACTAATTTCCAATTTTCCCAGCAATTTTTGTCAAACAGTGAGTTCTTATCCCAAAAGCTGGGGTTTTGGGGTTTGTCAAACACTAGATTATTAAAGTTATTGACTGTTTTGTCCTTTGAACCTAACCTATTCCACTGATCAACTAGTCTATTTCTTAGCCAATACCAGCTGGTTTTGGTGACTGCTGCTTTATAATATAATTTTAGATCTGGTACAGCTAAGCCACCTTCATTTGATTTTTTTTCATCAATTCCCTTGAAATTCTTGACCTTTTGTTTTTCCATATGAACTTTGTTGTTATTTTTCCTAGGTCATTAAAATAGTTTTTGGGAAGTCTGATTGGTATAGCGCTAAATAAATTGATTAGTTTAGGGAGTATTGTCATCTTTATTATATTCGCTCGACCTCTCCAAGAGCATTTGATATTTTTCCAACTGTTTAGATCTGACTTTATTTGTATGTTTAAAGTGTTTTGCAGTTTTGCTCATATAGTTCCTGATTTTCCCTTGGCAGATAGATTGCTAAATATTTTATACTATCAGTAGTTACTTTAAATAGAATTTCTCTTTGTAACTCTGACTGTTGGATTTTGTTAGTGATATATAAGAATGCTGATGACTTATGTGGGTTTATTTTGTATCCTGCAACTTTGCTAAGGTGTGGATTATTTCTAATAGCTTTTTAATAGAATCTCTGGGGTTCTCTAAGTATACCATCATATCATCAGCAAAGAGTGATAGTTTGGTTTCTTCATTGCCTATTCTGATTCCTTTAATCTCTTTCTCAACTCTTATTGGGTTGGCAGACTTCTAATAGAAGCTTCTGACTTCATGTTTCAGAGGATCAGATGGTATTCAGCCCAGGAAATGCATCTGGGAATTATCAGCAATCTTCTGGAGGAAATCAGTTAGAAACACAATGGAGTACAATGGTTGATTCTTCACTTTTAAAGACTTGCCCACTATGTCTTTGTTATCAAGTACCCAGCTAGGGCCCCTAGGCTTTAAAACTGGGAGGCTTTAGAACTTTGAAAGTCATAGATTAGAGTAGTGGAAATTATTTGCCGAGGTTGACCCTAATTCTAGAGCTAGAAGAAAACTCAAAGGACTCTCCTTGTCCTGGAGCTTTTAGAAGAAGAAATCAAAGCTATCTAGATCATATGAAAAATCCTCTAAATCACTCTTGATTAGAGAAATGCAAATTAAAACAACTCTGAGGTCCCAGTCACACCTGTCAGGTTGGCTAAGATGACAGAAAAAGAAAATGATGAATATTGGAGGGGATGCGGGAAAACTGGGACACTAATGTGGAGTTGTGAAGTGATCCAGCCATCTGCAGAGCAATTTGGAGCTATGCCCAAAGGACTATTTATAAAATTGAATATATCCCCCAATCTAGGCCTATATCTGAAAGAGATTTTTTAGAAAGGGAAAAAGATCTGTTTGTACAAAAACTATTTGTAGCAGCTTTTTTAGTGGTGGCAAAGAATTGGAAAATGAGGGAATGACCATCAGTCCTGGCTGGGCAAGTTGTAGTATGTGATTGTGAAGGAATACTATTGTATTATAAGAAATGATGAGCAAGATGCTTTCAGAAAACTCTTGAAAGGCTTACATGAACTGATGGGATGCGGTTCTAGTGGTAGAAAACTGAGGGATGAGAATCCCCTCTGGTCCACACACAGCTCCAACATAAAGGAATTCACAAACCCTAAATATGAATGGCAAAAGGGATTTTTGTTGTTCATGAAGAAGTTCTCCTAAGCGGGCAAATCCCTAATGAGGAGATTGGCAAAGAGTGTGTAAACAGAACCCTGCTTTATGAGCGAATCTTGGCATGAGGACGGGGGGTGGGGGGCAGTTTGAGCTGATTATCAGACCAAGATCTCCAATTGAATGAAATAATTTTGAAGGCTTTTTTGCCCCCAGAGTCTGGAATTTCCTGAAGAGGATCCGGGTCACCCCCAAAAGATCAATGGAGGATGATTTGACCAAGATCTCCAATTGAATGATGCCACTTAACTTGGAAAAGGCTTGTCTGGGAAAGTATGCTTTTCCCCAGACTTTTCGGAGTCTGGGACCCCAAATCTCATTTTAGGGTTCACTCCCATCAGATGCAAAGCAAAGTGAGCAGAACCAGGAGAACATTGTACACGCTAACAGCAATTTGTACAATGATCAACTGTGAATGACTTAGCTGTTCTCAGCGATACAATGATCCAAGGCGATTCTGATGGACACATGAGGAAAAATGCTCTTCACCTCCAGAGAAAGAGCTGATGGCTGTGAATTCAACTTTTAAAATTTGTCTTTATTTTTCTTGTTTTTTTTTGGTCTGAGTTTTCTTTTGCCACATGGCTAGTATGGAAATATTTTGAATGACTGCACATATATAGCAAATTGCTTGCCTTTTCAGAGAGGAAGGGAGAGAATTTAGAAGTCAAAGTTAAAAGTTCTTGTTTACATGTGATTAAGAAATCTAATATAAAAAAAAGATTTGCTTGGGGTCACACGACTGGTGTCTGAGCTGGGATTTGAATTGAGGTCTTCCTGCCTCCAAGCCCAGGGCTCTAATCACTGTGCCCTCTTGTGATATCCTTAGAGGTAGTGAGGGATGGAGGTATGGTCCCTGGAGATCTCCAGGTCGTGGCTGGTTGATGTAGGGACTGTTTGATAGAGGCTCTCTTTACTATTATTCAATCCTAGAATCAGTAGCTAGAGAGCACCGATCTTGGAGTCTGAAACACCTTATTGCCTGCGTGACCTTTCCTTCCCTGGGCCTCAGTTTCCTCCTCTGTAAAACGAAGGCGTTGGACTCAGTAACTTCCAGGGCCCTTTCCAGCTCTAAGATCTAGGTCCGCAATTTCATGAAGAACAGAATTGTTGCCTTTGTATCATCATCACATTTACAAGTTGAGAAACAAAGTTCTCATCGGAATCAATGCTGTTTGGCTCCTGACTGGCTCTGGGCCAAACTGGGCCCTTCCCCGGCAGGGGTGGAGCAGGATTTGGGAAGAATGCATTGGCCCCCTTTGGAGCCCTTCTTCAATTCACCCGGATGGGCTGTGGGCCAGGGGGCCCTAACTCATAATGGAATCCACACCCACCACTGTTTGGGGGGGAGGCCCCTCTCCCCTCCCGTCTCCCCCAGCTGCACGCTCAAACCTAAGGGACCGCGGGGTCTGGGAAAGCAATTCAGGTGCTGAACAAAGGCTTTGGGACAAAAACAGCTGCTCCCCTGTCTGGCCTGGCCTTGCTGGTCCCCAGGAGAGCAGACAGTTCCTGCTGGCAGCCCCTGGTTGTGCTGCCTGGGTTGTTACCCGCCCCGTTTCTTCAGCTTCTTCACCTCCTTCCCCCACCAGGGCCTTGCTCAAGCAGACAAGCCTTAGCCACCATCATCTCGGATTCCATCAGGCTCCCAACCTCTTTTCTCAGAAAAAAAGGCCCCCAATTAGGAGAGGGCAGAGTTCTGTTCCCCTGGAGCTCTTTGCTGGCTTTCTGAGCTATGCTGAGCCCAGAATACAGAGATTTGCAGTTCCCTCACTTGCTTTATTAGGAAGGAATAGTTTCCCAGGTATGCTGAATGGAGCACAGTTGTGGAGACACAATGGTGAAACAAGCAGTGCTTAGCACACAGTAAACAGTTACTAAATGTTTATTGACTTACTAACTAACTACTTTGGAGTTGGTTTCCAACTTTCCCCTTTTTCCTCCATTTCCCTTGGCCTTCCTGCTGCTCCCCTCCCCCCACTGATAATAGGGTCCTCCACTGAGATCTGGAAGAGGCCCCAGTCACCAGCTATTCTAATCCCTTCATTTTACAGACAAGAAAACTGAGGCTCTGGGAAGGGAAGGGAACGGACTCGTCCAAAGTCATACAGGCAGCACAGGGTCATGATTTCAATCCAGATCTTTTGACTTCAAATACAGTGCTCTTGTCCCTCTTTCACAATGTCCTCACGTGTAGATCCCAGCTCCCTGGCTTCTTCAATCAACTTCTCTGGCCTGGTCAGACTTCTGTTCTGGGCAACACGGTTTACTTTTTTTTTTCAAATAATAATAGATTTTTATTTTTCAAGATGCATATAAAAACAGTTTCCAACATTCACCCTTGCAGAAACTTCGTGCTCCAAATTTTTCTCCCCCCCCCCTCCCCTGGACAGCAAGTAATCCAATATAAGTCAAACATGTGCAACCCTAATAAACATATTTCCACATTTATCATGCTGTGCAAGGAAAAATCAGATCCAAAGGGAAAAAATGAGAAAGAAAAAAAATCAAACAAACAACAACAACAACAACACAAAAGTGAAAATGCTATGTTGTGATCCACACTCCGTTCCCACAGTCCTCTCTGGGTGTAGATGGCTCTCTTCATCACAAGATCATTGGAACTTGTTTGAGTCATCTCATTGTTGAAAAGAGCCACGTCTATCGGAATTGATCATCGTGTATTGTTGTTGAAGTATATAGTGATCTCCTGGCTCTGCTCATTTCACTCAGCATCAGTTTGTGTAAGTCTCTCCAGGCCTTTCTGAAATCGTCCTGCTGGTCATTTCTTACAGAACAAGAATATTTCATAACATTCATATACCACAATTTACCCAACCATTCTCCAACTAATGGGAATCCACTCAGTTTCCAGTTCCATCGGACAAGACAGTTTAAGAGGAACATTGATACAATGGGAAAAGAACCAAAGTGGAAAGGGCCTCCTCCTCCATGATGGGCTGGAGAAACTGGGGTTCTTTAGCCGGAAGATAGGGCCATTTGAGAGAATATGATGCCTCCGTTCTCATAATAGAAAAGTTTAGATTTAATCAGCTGGGCGGCAGTACAGGCTAGGAGCATTTCAACTAGGAAACTGCAAAGAAATAGACAGATTGAGGCTGTGCCTCAGAAGAAATTGCTGTCCAGAAGTGGAATGGGCGGCCTCAGGAGATGGCAGCTTCATTGGAGGTCTTCACACATTGGCTGCACTTCTGGTTCATTTTACAGATGATTTTTCTTGAGGTGCAAGTTGGCCTAGTTGGCCTGTGAGGCCCCTTTTCCCCTAGACATCCTGGGATTCCTTCCAGCTGTCCCCAGGTTGAGCTGTCTCTGTCTTGGGGCATTGAACATTCTTCATAAGATCTTGGGAGTTCAGGCTGTAGGAGACTACAGTCCAACCCCTTTGTTTTACACAGGAGAGGGACAATGAGTTGTCCAAGGTCACGCAGCTAAAAGAGTTGGATGCTGCCCTTAAGGGCCCCACAGGGGCCTCAGACAGAGGGGAAGGAAATCTTATACCATTAAAGGCATGAGAGGTCTTTCTTTCCCTGAGGGGTTTCAATTAATACAGGCTGTGACTCTTGAAAACTCTTGATCAGCAGAACGGTGAATTGGGTATGCAATTAAAAAAAACTAGAAAAAGAACAAACTAAAAATCTCCAATTAAACATTAATAACAGCTGAGTGCAAGAAGACCACCGAATTAATAAATAAAACGAGGAGCTGTTTTTATGAAAAGAAATAATACAACAGATAAATCATTGGGTAACATTACACAGTAACAGCAATATTATTTTAAGAACAACTTTGAGCAACTAAGTCATTTTGAGTATTACAAATATCCAGATGAACTAAAAGACCGTTGAAGAAAGATGCTATCTCCATCTAGAAAAAGAATTGCTATATAGAAGGATATATGGAATGGATTTATATATATATATATATATATATACATACATACATAAATATATATGTATATGTGTGTACATGTATACAGATGACATATTTTGTCTAATGGTAACCATCTCTAGGACAGGGGAAGGAAGAAAAAGAAAGTTGCATGATAACTTTATTATGTATTTAAAAGAAAAGCAAGTTGTACCTAATAGATTTATAGTTTCATGTGCAATCCTCTTTTTTTTACTCTTCTACTTTGTTATGGAAGTGCTTGTTTTATTTCTTAAGTTCAGACTAAAAAAAATTAAAACAAAAAAAGAAAACCTCTCATTCGTCAATGTTTGAGAGCATCCTTTGGTAACAGGCTCACCAAGGCCATGGGGAATGGAGCCAGGCACTCAGCCTGGGGCTTCCAAAGGGGATAGTATTCATGGGATTCAGGGCTAGATTTGGGAGCGTTTGGGTTCATCCAGTGTCAGTCTCCTGGTGGTGCACATGAGGGGCAAGCGAAAGCCAGATACAGAAGGTGAAGTGCCCCAACAAATGGCCAAGGCAAAATGCAGACTTGACTCTGAGCCAGGATTCTTACTGCTATATCTCTCCAGAGCCCCAGCTCAGCCTGTGAGGAGAATGTGCACCTGACCCACAGGATGGCCTTTTCCTGGGGAGCCTGGGCCTCAGTGAGACCAGGCCGAGGGAGCTCCTTCTACTTTATCTTCAGTGACAGGCGAGGTGGAGGAATGGAGAGGGAAAGCGTGTGGGAGCAGTTGAATTCAGCCATGGGGAGGGGGGGAATGTGCTCCTTGCCTTGTTGCTCAGGCTGGGAGATGTTTTTACTCTCCAAAGCTAAGATTGAATCTGTTTGTTGGAAAGGAGGACAAGCCAACACAAAGTTCTTAAAAACACCAACGACAGCTTCCGAGGCAGAGGCAGGGACAGCTAAATGGATGTTGGAAGAAGCCACTGCAGGGCTTCCAGATATCTTCTGAAATCCAGTTTGAGATGTCCAAGAGACAGTTGGAGATCCGAGAGTGGGGGTCAATGGAGAGATCAAGGCTAGATAGATAGAGCTCAGATTCCATCGGTGTCGGGCCATGTCTTCATGAGGAAATAGCAAAAAAGCATCCAAGTGATTTGAGATAGCCTCATGTTTTTTTTTTCAGTAAAATATGAACCAAAGTTTTCAACTGAGGTAGGGAAAGAGGAATTATGAGAAGTTTAAGAAGGGATGAAAAGATTTGGACACATTGTTGTGGTGAGTGGGAGAGTGAGTCCATTACGAGGGGTAAAAGGATTGCCTTGCAACAGTGATGATTCTGTAGCCAGTCGGTATAGCTTCTGCATTTTCTCCAGCTTTACAAGTAGGAACAGACAGCTAATGGTGGGAGTAGCCTGATTCTGAGATTTGGCAGGACAAGATTAGTAATAGATTAAGGACGTGAAAGACTCAAGAGAAGAAGACAGTAATATAGAGTTGAAATGGTTTATGAAAGGGTCAAGACACAAAAGGGAAGATAATGTAACCAGTCCAGGGCTGAAAGAACTGAGGGAAAGTGAGAAGGAAGAAGAGGATTTGGGGAAATGAAATGACAACAGATTGTGATCAGATAAAAGGATGTCAGAATTCATGAACATGGAAGTCAAGACTCTTGTGGGTGATGGCAGGGTCAAGGATGCTCGTGTGTGTGTGTGTGTGTGTGTGTGTGTGTGTGTGTGTGTGTGTGTCTGAGGTGGGATGGAGGAGAAGGTCATGGGAAGGGGATAAGTTGAGGAAATAAAAGGTTAAGGTATTTCAGGGAGTCTCACTGTGTATATTGATGTTAGTTAGAGGGCAGGAGTTGGGGAGGAAAGAAGGACTGTGAGCCAGGTACTGAGTTCATTGAGGGCTATAGACAACAACTGTCAAAGTCTACACTTTCTAGAGTTTGGCCACTTTAGTCCCCCTCTATACTCTTCTCCACGTACATTGGCCTGCTTGCAGTCCCTCCATGCGACAGCTCTCCTCCTGGCTCCATACCATTTCAGTGACTGTCCCCCATGTCTTTCTCTTCATTTCTGTGTCTTCGTTCCTTCCCTCTCTGATGACTTGTCACCCACTGTAGATCCAATGCGTATGTGCCTCGATATTGACATGTTGATTCCCCTGTTAGAATGGTAGCTCTATGAGGGCAGGCACCGTTTTTGCACTTCTTTGTCTCCTCAGAGCTTAGACGGTGCCTAAAATTCACTATGACTATTATTATTGAATAGCTAACATTTATATAGCACTTCAAGCTTTGTAAAGTGTTTTACATGTTATCTCATTTGATCCTATCAAGAAACCTATGAGGTAGATGCTATTATTCTTCCCATTTTACAGATGAGGAAACTGAGGCACAAAGCAGTTGAGTAACTTGCCCAGGGCCACACTACTGGTAAGTGAGGCAGGATTCAAATTCAGGGCTTTCTGACTGTCAAGTCTAGTGCTCTTTCAACTCTATAATAATAAAAACCTGTTAATTAATTGATTGACGGATACTTTGTTGTGGAACATAAAGACCTGGGTTCATATATTGGTTCAGATACGAATTTTATGATCCTGCATAAGTAATTTCATTTTTGTGAGCCTCAGTTTCCTCATTTGTAAAATGGGGAGGTTGGACCTGATGGCCTGTCAGCCCCGACACCCTGTGATTCTGCAGCCAGAGCATCTCCAAATTCCCTTCCGTTTCGGAATCTATGATCCAATGAGTTCTGGAAAAAATGATCTCGTCTTGACCATCTGTTCTGTGTGTCTACTCTCAAGATGTCGTATCAATTTATTAGCTTTCATGTTATCTTCACTTAAAGGAAAGAGCAGTTCCCCTTCCTCTCCATTAAAAAGAATACTTGTGAATTCCAATGCTGCATACAGTAGATTATCTCATCTAAATTTGGCCTTGCATTCCAGCATTTATGCTACTTCAACTGTTGCCGTTGTCGTACTTGTACTAAATTCAGCTCCTCCAAGAATTTGCTCTTCAAAGAAGTTAAAGATTTACTCCTCAGGAAGTAATATTATTTTTCCTTCAGAGAATCAAATATAATAATTTAAGACAAATTTCAATTGTGGAAAATCTCATACTATCTTTTCTTGACTTGCTTCAATATTTTACAAGAAGCAGTTTGGGGAGGGGAGGGGTCCCGACTTATTCTGACACACTTACTGAAATGAATACTGTCGAAAAATAGAATAAGTGCCGGCCAGAAATTGCATGTTCGGACACGAGGAGTTGTGCCAACAGCGCTCATCTGGGTCATGAGCTGTGCTGGCCAGCGGATGGGGCTGATGGCAGATGGGGCCGTCACACAGTCGAGACGTTCACCAGACTACTTTTGCACGTACTTTATTCGTTGCTGTGCTATGGATTCGCTGTCAGTCTTGCTTCGCTGAAAAAAAGTAGCTCCATTTACGAGGGAGTTATACTAAAAAACTAATTCACAATTTTAGCCTTTGCTTCATTCCTGCCTTGCCCCCCAACCCCCAGAGGCTGACGCCTCACAGTTCAGAACATTCAACCCCAATTTAGTAATAGAAGCTGATACAACTACCTGCCTCAAGATTTGAGACTTAAATATGCTGCTTCCAGCCCTGGAGTTTGAATTTTCTGCCTTTTTAGCTGTTAGTAACAAACATTATTTTGAAAAATCTAGTATCTATCCTGGCTGAGCTCAGGAAAAGGGAGGCAAGGTGGTATAGTCGGAGAACATTGCATGTCCATTGGCAGAGATGGAGGCAAAGCCTTCCGCTTGGGCTCAGAAACCAACATTTACCAGCATATCATGGTAGGGTGAGCAAAAACACAAAGACAGAAACTCACTTGAAAAAGATAGAAGGCTTTTTGGCAGACAGCGAGCATATTATTTGCCATTGCTATATGCGGCTGAGAAAGCTGCTCTGATCTTAGGCTGCGTGAAGAAAGACCACAGTGCAGGGGATTCTAGGACCACGATAATCTTTTCTGGTCAGACCACATTTTGTGCCGCAGGCTCACTTCTGGATGCCACATTTTGGACATTGGCAAGCTGGGGAGCATGATTAAGATGGTGGTCAAAATAGTGAATCAGGGCCTTCAGTTCATGCCACGTGAAGATTAATGAATGTACCTGTCAGTAGTGAGTCTGGAGAAGAGAAGATAGAGGGGACTTGTGATAATGGCCTCAGGTTTGCTCATCCGTAAAATGAGGGGGATCGATTGGACTAGTTGGGCTTCAAATCTTTCCCATGGTCTGTTCCTTTGAGGGGGAATTGTTTGAAGTTCTGTACAAAGTGATTTCCTCATCCAGGCCCCTACCAGCTTATGAATTTGCTCCTCTGTAAAATGAGGCAGTAACACCTGCATAGAGAAGGGAAGGGAAGGGACTTGGCCATAGACAAACAGTCCTCCAGGCTGCTTCTCTAGAGAAGGTGAATCATTTGTTGCTTGTGAGGTTGGAGAAGGCTGGAAATTCCCTTGCTTCCAAGGCTGTCGATAATTTTCGCATCAGAGCATTAAAATTCTTGAACTGGAAAGGAATTCAGAAGTCATTTGGGTCACTGTCACATTTTACAGATGAGGAAACTGAGCCCCAGAGAGGGGGAATGACTGGCCCAGTGTCATACAGGTGATAAATGTCAGAGTCAGGATCGGAACCCAAAGTGTTTGATTCCAAAGTCATCGCACCATCCTGCTCACTCCACAGACTTGTTTTGAACCTTAGTTTACTCATCTGTAAAATGGGAATTATGCCTTTCCCAGGGGTGACACAGGTAGCAGGAGGCAGATCTTAGTCTTCTGATTGAGTCTTGTGCCATTTCCACATGTATCTATGTGACACATCTCCCATAAATCCCTGTTGCCGGTGTGACAAAATCCAGACACCTTATCTGTGATATCTCCATCTTGATGTTTTGGCCTCGTTGCTCATAGCTTGTCCACGGGTCAAATGCATTTGTTCAGTCTGTCTGAAACACACCTTGAACTTTCCTACCTGTGCGCCTTTGCTCATGGCCTTTCTTAACACCAGAAATACTAATTTCCTCTCCTGGAAACATTCAGCAAAATATTAATTTATTCATCAGGCTTCTAGTTTTAAGTTTCCTGCTCCTTATAGAATGTTGGGGACTAAGAGAGAAACAAAACTTCAATAAGACTTGGTCAGGGCATAGGCACATGTGCTCTACGTTACATTAGAAACAAAATACTCCGAAGTCATATTAGTGTAGATTCTGACTGACGGGGGGAAAGCAAGGGAGGCTTTTGGTACAAGGTAGCATCTGAGCTCAGCTTTAGGGGATGACTGGGAATTCAGCAACGAGGATGAGAGGAAGGGCATTTCAGGCCATGGGAACTACAGGAGGCAAAGGCGAGATAGTGGGGAAAGCCCAGGATGAGTATGAAGAGTAAAAAGTCGTCTCACTGACTTGAGGGTGAAATGCCCGGGGAGCCTTGGCAGAAGAAAGGCAACTGGGGACACACTAGATGTGGAGGACCTGGAATTCTAGCAAGGGACTGCGAGCTTGGCTCGGGGAACCATACGGAACAACTGCTGTTTTTTGAATGGAAGAGCGACGTGATCAGATCTCTCTGCATCTGCAGAGAGATGCAAGTGGCAACAACAGTGGTCTTGAATCTGCTAGGAAGCGGGAGAAGGGAAGGGAAACAGGCATTTACTGAGCATCTACTAAACGACAGGCCCTAGATTAAGTGCCTTACAAATATCTCATTCGATCCTCGTGACAACCCTGGAAATTGGCTGCTGTTACGATCCTCATTTCGTAATCGACGAAACTGAGCCCAAGATCTAGGAAGTCCCCAAGGTTGCCTTTGAACTCAGATCCTTCTGACTCGAGACTGTGTATGCACTGTGGCCCAGCTTCACTCTCCTCTTCTGGAAATGAAGGGCTGTAGCTGGAGGGTCTTTAGGAGCCTTTCTAACTCGGAATCCCAGAGAGAAGGAGCCTATGAGATCCCCTGGCAGTCAGGTCCCTGCCTCCTGAAAGTTCAGGGGCCTTGTGCTTGAGCAACAGGGAGGCTACTTTTTGTGAATTCAAACCTGATGAGCACCAAACGGTGCTACTCAAAGGAGCTTTTCTGGACTTCTTCCAGCCGTCTGATTCAGCCAGAGTGACTGTCTTCTCATGAACAGATTGGGGAGGATTTCTTGGAAGAGGAATTTAAAGGAACTGTTTGATCTTAGGGTCCATCCAGGGTTACATCAGGCAAAAAAAAATGAAATAGCTCCTGCTCTCATAAAGCTTACTTGTCATGCTATCCATCCTTCCATCCGTCCATCCATCCATCCATCTGTGCCCCTATCCATCCATCTAGCTATTCGGTACCCATCTGTGCCAGGCATTGCACTAGCGAGGGATTACCCTCAAGCATCTTACATTCTATCAGGGGAAGACAACATATGCCTGTAGAAATAGATGGAGAATTACAAAACAAATACATGGTAGTTAGGCCTAGGCTGGCCTCGTGGGTGCTGAAAATGGCATCCCTGGCATCCAGCTAATGCCCACCATGCTTTCTTGCAAAACCAGATTAGAAAGAGACAAAGAACTGGTGTCACTGGGGGAGTTGGGGTCAGGGTACAGGATATGGGAAAGACCATTAACTGTGACTTGGAGAAGACTAGGATTTGAGCCCCAGGCCTGCCACAACCTGGCTGTGTGACCTTAGACAAGTCATTTACTATCCCTCATATATAAACGAGATGGGTGGATGAGGTAATTAGAGGCTCCTTCTAGCTCTGACATCCTCTACATTCTAGTTTTAATTAAGAGGGACAGGTAAACATTCCATCTCCAGAATACAACATTTTCTCAGCTCTGTTGCCCAGCAAACAAATGAACATGGGCCGAGCTACGTCAAGATGAAAAGAACTTCACAAGGCGCCCTTTAGCGAATGGCATTGTTCTTCCCCAGTGCTGAAGTCTTGCAAAGAGAAAACCTGAGCAGCAGCACCGGCTCGTCACCCCGACAGTGAGCTTGCCTGCCTTGCTCACTGTTCCCGTCTGGCTCCCCCTACCCTTCAGGTGCTGCATCCTTGCTGGGCTTCTCTATAGGACTCCCTAAGATATGCCATCCTGGCTTTGGGTAAGCAGAGTGGAGTGGGCCTTGCCTTTCGGGTGAACTCAGTCCTCCTCAAGTCCCTTATTTATTGGGTCTATGTTTATGAAAGCCATGATTAAAGGTGCTGGCAGCCTCAGGTCACAGTGGAGAAAGCCTGAGGCAGCTAAGAGTGGATGAGGCCCCAAGGAAAGCTGGGCAGAGGCAGTATTCCAGAGGTCAGGGGGTGACCTCAGAGGTTTATTTTATAATTTAGTGAAGGGTGGTGGCTAGAGTCAGCCTGGCCAGTTGGGCAGTTCAAAGCTAGTTCCTAGAAGGCAGGCATGCGCGCTATTCCTTCGGCATTGTCTTCAGAGATGGAGGGCCTTTCTGTCAGATTAGGCCTCTTTGGCCAACCGTTTTCACCGCTTGTTTTGATGGACCCAAACGACCCACTGTTTGAATTGGACCCTTGTCAATAGTTATTCTTTCTTAAACAACTGGCCAAGTCGAACCAACCAGTTGCTTAAGTCAACTAGAAGTGGATTTGGTCAGTCCACTGATCCATTCAAATAACCTCATAAGGGCTGGTTCAGGCCAATGACCGGTCAATTCCAACACCTGGTCAGATTAGGAAGTAGATGGGCCGAGCCGAGGGTGGGTGCGAATTGGCTTGTCACTTCGGGGACAAGTGATCCAGATAGTCATAACTAGAGACACAGACCAAGTGGGATCAGAGACTTATTTCAATTTCAGCCTTGCCCAAGTGGAAAAGATGACTGGGGCAGTTGGGGTGGGGAGGGGGATTTCAGAGAATCATTTCTCTCTTGTTGCATCCACACACCCTAAACCCATCGGGGCCCTTTCAGGATTACTCCAGAAGGCCAAGGATCAGGTGTAACGGAGGTCAGAAGGAGTGAGGTTTGACATCCAGCTCTGCTACTGACTCATGTGACCTTTCTGAGGTTTAAATAATCTATGACAACATTCTTATCTTATGCATCATAAGCTCCCAGATTTAGAGCTGGAAAGACCCTAGAGGCTATCTAGTCCAACCTTCTTATTTTCCAGATGGGAAAACTGAGGCTGAGACTTACCCAGAATTACACACCAGCAGAGTCTGGTGCTAGGATCCTTTCCAGTTCCATCATCCGATTCCTTCTGCTCACTGTAGTTCTAGATGCTCCGAAGCCTTGTCTGAATGTCTTCTTACTTCCAGTTGATCACAGGTTTTCCTAGACCCCAGGCTTCTTTTCGTTTTGGGGGGATAATGTAAAAATAACACAAATACAAAACAATCCTTCCCTTCCCTTTCCCCTTTCTAGATATCAATCCAGTGAGCCTGGGCTTGGCCTGGTTTGGCTGGACTTCAGGGCTCTGGGAGACTAACTATGTATTTTTCTTGCCACCTCCCTCTGCCACTCACCTCATAGAAATCAAGGCTCATATGTCAAGGAGAAGCAGGCAACGAACCCACAGAAGGATAGCGAAATGCCCTGGAACAGGCCTCCCTTACTCTTCGTGTTTGTCATTGCGTCCTTAGTCCCCCCACTCCTCCCTGGTCCGCTTAGTGTCTTGCCCTTTTTTTTGAGGACCCTCCTTCCCTTTTCATTAATTTAGGGAATTTGCTAGGAGGAATCTCCTTTTACAAACCCAGATCAGCACCTCAGCTTCAACTTACTGTCTTAGAGAGTCTCTGGGACTAAGTGACTTGTCCAGTTAATGGCACAACCAGTTAATGCCAAGAATTCTCCTGACTCAGAGGCTACCTTTCTTTTTTTAGAATTCTTTAAAATATTTTAATTTGCCCAGGTACATGTAAAACAATTTCTACATTTTTTTCAACTTCCAGTTCCAGATTCTCACCCTTCCTCCTCACCCCAACCCCCCATTAAGAAGGCACATGTGACATTATATAAAACATTTCCATAAAGTTGTATTGTGAAAGAAAATACAGATCTCTACCCCAAAAAACTCTCAAGAAAATTAAAGTAAAAACCAAAAGTATGCTTTAGTCTGTATTCAGACACAACCAGTTCTTTCTCTGGGTGTGTGTCGAGGGTCACAGTCAGTGGGGGAACTCCAGGTGAGGTATGAGACCCTTCAGCCCAGAGGGAACCTGTTGACAATGTCTGGTTCGGCTCCCCCTCCCCCCTAAGGGTTCTCGACCTTCCTGAGCAGTCGGGGGGCGGTGACAACCTGTGTGTGATTGAAGCAGAGGGATGGCAGGTGGAAGCGTGATACCAGGTGGCAAATGACACACAATAGCAAGTTGTTTATGTGGTCCCACGTGTGCAGTATATCCTGGGCACATACGCAGTGTTGCTTTGCTTATATAAGGGTATGAGAGTATAAAAAGGGGAAAGCCCTTGAAATAGTCAGACTCCGTTTTCCCACCCTCCTCAGGAGTCCCACCTCATCACTTCTCCATTAGGAAGGGATATTTTAACCACCCGGCTGTGGGGGCTCTAGAAAGCATGGTACATTTTGTCACCCCAACTTGGGGGCTTAAGAGAGCAAGACACAACAGGTGTGGATCACATTTTTTATCATAAGTCCTTTAGAGTAGCCGGGAATCCAAAATCCTTCACAGCCGATCATCCCACAACGTTGCTATTACTTTTTCCATGGTCCATTTCACTTTGCTTGAGCTCGGGGAGGATCTTCCAGGTTTTGGGGAGAGTATCTTGCTCAGAGGCTACCTTTCTACCTACTGCTCACATGATCAAATGAGTTAGCATCATTCGTAAAGCCCTTTGCAAATTTTAAAAGCTCTCTCTAAATCCTAGCCATTATTGTTATATCATGCTGCCTGACAGCTTTATATAGGCACTTAACAGCTGCTTGCTCAATGAATAAATGTAAGGCTTACAAAGTCCTATGGGGGATTAGAGGTTTGGAGTTAGAAGGGATAGATTTCATTTGACAGTTGAGGAAGCTGAGTCCCCTACAGTGAAGTGACTCCCCTTCTATCCCAGAGGTCCTTCAACAAAGTACAACTAGGATTTGAGTCTATGTTCTCTGGCTAAATCATCACACTTCTCCATCTTAGGACACAACCCCACTGTCAGACCTGAAAGAGACCTTGAAGACCATCTAGGCTATTCCCCATCCCCAGCTCTTTCATTGTCGGGAGACTGAGGCCCAGAGAAATCAAACAACTGGCTCAAGATTGCCCGGGTATTTCCCGGGCTTCTTCCCAGAGGAATACCGGGAATTGGCCCAGGACATGAAGTTTAAAAGACTGCTTCTGATTATTTTCCTAGGGAAGCAGTCATAGAAGAGAGCCGGGTGACAGGATGAAGAGAAGAGAGAAAGGGATGCTGATCTGGTGGGCCCCAAGATGTGGCCAGGCTTTGACCCCGTTTGAAAACTTCCCTGCCATGGTCAGCCAGCCTTGACGGAGGGCAGGCAGATGGCTTCTCTTTTTTTGGAAGGAAAGTTTTTCTGGGACTACGTGTCTCTTCCCGTACCTCCCGGAGATCATTTCTCTTTCCCAAAGTTTTGTCTTCTTTGACTTTTCCAATTTTCTGGAGACTAAGGGGCCTGGAGTTTGGGCCTCTAATTGGGACCGGGTGGCCCTAGGAAGGAGAGACATCCTCCCAGGACTATAGATTCTCAGGAGTTGGGCAGCAGGGAATTTCTGCCCAAGGGCAGCCTTTTCCTTCTACATTCCCAGAACTCTCTTCTTAGAAGCTTTGCCCTCCCAAGCAGCTTAACTTTTGTCTGGGGTGAGACTTGGGGAGTTGGGGTATTTGGGAGGCCCTAGGGGCCCTCTCATTGCTTATTCCTTATCCTAAGTCATGAGACCAGGGAACGGTGCCCCCTATCCCACAGGGATACCAAACTTAAACTGTTTGGCTGAAGGGACACTGGCCTGGGAGTCCGGAAGAGGGCTCCATTGTAGGCCCCCTCTACACTCTCTGTCCCTGCAAAATGAGGGGTTGGGCAATAGGGCTTCTGAGGGCCTTTCCTGATTTGACATAATCTCCCTTTGTATCCATTGTGTATGTATCTGTATAATGCATGGCTCCTCTCTGAGAAAATTCTAGTGAATTCCTATAGGGCAGGCCTCTTTTCATTTTTGTCTTTATAGGTGGCATCTGGCACCGGTGCCCGACACAGAATGGGTACATTCTTAATGTCTGTTGATTGGCTAATTGGGAATTTGAGAGTGTTGGGTTCAAGCTCTCTCATCCCCTTTCCCTTAAAGAGCTGTTGTGCAGTGTGTTAGGAGAGTAAGGAAGTGAATGGAAGATCAGACTTTGAGAAATGTGCAGTGGATTGGCTGGGCTAAGTGAGGTTCTTCCCTTTGTGGGATCCTCATTCTAGAGCTAAAAGGGACTAAAGTGTCCATCAAATGAAACTTCTTCACTTTATGGAAGGGGAAGCTGAGGCCCAGGAAATAACTTGACCAAGATCATATGGATAGATGTGACTCAGCCAGGATTTGAATGTAGACTTTTAGACTCTGAAGCAAGCATTATTTTTCAGTCGAGTCTCCCTTAAGCTTACTGTCAGGAGTTCAGGAAAGTGCCAGACTCCCAAGCCCGCACAGTGCCACCACAAAGGCCAGTCTCTGGCACTCTGCAAGCAGGACCCAGAGACACACGGAGGCAGGAGGCAGGTTGGTAAATGACGGACGGGGCACTTAGCTGCCCATCTGGGCCTCAGCTCACTTCCTGTCACCTGGGAAGATTGCCCGGTTGGGCCACTGGGATGAATGGGAGGCACACTGCTCATCCCTGATGATGGAAACCTGGTCCCGCTCCCCAGACGGAGAGAAATGGGGCTCGTGAGGCCCCTCCTGGACCTCCGGGCTCCCAGCTCCAGTGGTTACCGCCGCCACGGCCACTCTCTCCCTCCCCAGATCAGGAGGTCGGGGGCCGATTCTCGGGCCACAGCCCAGCGCCCCAGGAGCTGGAGTCTGTTTCGGAGTGCTCAGTTGACCAGGAATTGGCAGTTATTCATGAGAATTGCTGTGTTTAGTCTACAAGCTCATGTCAGAAAGTGTGCTTGAGAGCCACCAGGCCCTGGCCCTGTACTTAGCAGCAGGGGATGTTACCCGAAAGCGAGAGGCTCCCCAGAACTCTCCATCCACCCGAGCCTATTAGCTCAGCTCCGGGCTGGCCTGGCAAGGAAGCAGCTTAGACTGTATCCTCATGGGGTGAGCACTCACTCTCTGGTTCCAATCAGGAGGAAAAAGGCTTACTTGGGATACATTTGACCTTTTCCCTTTTTTCTTCTTTGTTTTAGAATTCTTCCCAGATCTAGCTCTGCCCACCTCAGTCTTCTCTGTTCTCAGGCCCCTCCAAGCTCCGCCATCCCCTGTTCTAAGGCCCTCCCAGCCCTGACATTCTTTGTCGTAGGGTGCCTTTCCGTTGTAAGTTGCAAGGTCCCTTTAAAGTGGAGCATTTCATTTTAAATGTCCTAAAGACCCTTTTATGTACAATACTCTGCCGAATTTCTTTCAGCTCTGTCAACGTTTTCAGGTCTTATGAATCATCATCAGGAAGACATGCTTCTCCTTAGCGCCTATTCTTCTCCCCCCCTCAGGCTATCCTTGTGTTTCTTTTTCAATTTATTAGTAACGACTAATTGTCCACTGTCACTCATCTTCATCTAAAGAGTTTCCTTTTGCTTCGATCATACTACATATAGGATGTGGAAATTTGGGGCAGAAGTCCCAAATTGAAGTCCAGTGTTCCTTCTATCCCCTCAAAATACTGTTTATAATTTGTTTTACAAAGTCATACCCAGTGAGCAGGGTCGCCACTTCCTGCCTCAGGCCTCAGTTTCCTGCTTTGTAAAATGGAGACTAGGAAGTTTGTACTAATTACCTAGCCAGAGTATTTTGTGAAGAAAGCGCTCCAGACGCTATCATAGTAATCCCCCACACTTCCGTCAGCTTTATTGTGGCAACATCTTTTGGACTGACCCTGTAGTTCCACTGGTAAGGGGAGTTCCGGATAAGCAAACTTTCTTTCTTGTAACACATTTCAGAACCTGCTCTCCAGATTCTGTGTTTGAAGAGCTGAGGAATCTGGGAAGTTAAAGGGCTTTCAAAGGATCATGGAGCCAGTGTATATCAGAGACAGGATTTGAACCCAGGTTTTCAGTTATTACTAGGGGCGGGTAATGCCTTTGGTTTGCCCATAGGTAACCACAGGAATGGACCGTTACAATTATTCCCAGTTCTTTTCCTGTCCCTTCTTCCCCCGGTGAAGTTGTTTCTAAGCTGCTCAGTTAACAATATACTTTCCATCTATGCTCCTGGGGCACCCCTCAGTTCCAGGCCAAACTTCTTTCTGGGAAGCCCCCGAATCCTGCCTTGTCAGGTTGTCTGGAGCCAGTTTCCTTGGATTTTGCCCATCGTTTTGCTTCATTTCCTGGGTTCAAGATAAGCTCAGTTATTTTCTCCACCTTTCTCCCCTCCGGGTTCCTGATCACAGATTCAGAGCTGGAGAGGGAGCTTAGAGGCCAGTAAGTCCAAAACCCATTCATTTTGCAGATGAGAAAATTGAGTCTCACAGGAGTTAAGGGACTTTCTCTGGAGTACACAACCTAGTCATTTTAGCATTCAAAACACTGGATCTGGTCTTAGAGCCAAGTAGTAAGTGCCTCTTTTATCACAATATTTACTAGTTGCATGACCCTGGGCCAATGATTTTGTGTCTCAGAACCTCCGTTTCCTCATCTGTAAAATGGGCAAAGTAATCGGTTCCCTTCCAGATTCCCAGAATTGTGAAGAGAGCCATTTGGGACCACCCTAGGCCACCTGGAAGAAACCTAAAAGCCTGGGGCAACAGGATAGTAGAAAACCTGAGTGACTCTCAGGTGCCAAAAGAAATGCTGGGGGGATGAGTGAAATGCAGAGATCACTGCCCCAGCCTTCTCATTCTAGAACCTGTGGAGATTCCTACCTTAAGCCTCTTTCTTCCCCTCTGGCCCTTGGCTGCCCTGGAGAAATGAATTGGCTCAGATAGGAAAGAAGAATGCCA
This sequence comes from Sarcophilus harrisii, assembly GCF_902635505.1. Taxonomy (NCBI): domain Eukaryota; kingdom Metazoa; phylum Chordata; class Mammalia; order Dasyuromorphia; family Dasyuridae; genus Sarcophilus; species Sarcophilus harrisii. Next base: position 9,713,452 of record NC_045432.1, read on the forward strand.
CGTGGCTACCTGGCTGTCAAAGCTGCCTCTTCCACTAAGCTCTTCAGCCTTGGGCAAGCTACTTGCTCTTTCTAGACCTCAGTTTCCCCACCTGTAAAGTGAGGAGGTTGGACTTGATGGCCTCTGAGGTCAGTTCTAGCTCTAATTCTAGGAGGCAAGTTACCTAGCTCCCTGGGCTTCAGTTTCCTCGGCTGTAAAATGAGAGATCTGGATTAGATGATCTTTCAGGGGCTTTCCAGCTCTTGATCCTACCAAACCTGTGATCATCTTTTCCTTCCTCTCTTCCCTTCCCCGAGCTCAGACCTCATAGCTGGATGTATCTCCCATCAGCCAAAGCAAGGGCTCCCACAAACATACTGGAGGAACAGAAATAGCAGCACTGATGAATGCTTGTCCCTGCAAAAACATTTGGTGAGGCTGCTGAAAAACATGGCCTCGGGCCGTCTTTCCTGTTCAAACTGCCCTTCAGCACTGAGCAAGACACACCTCGAGGATGCCCGGCTCCTGCTGTTTGCCAGCTTTCCGAAGGCTTTGCAGGGACATGAGGTCAGAGACTGTAGACCTGGGACATCGGTCAGAAGACCAGCGTGTGACTCTTTAACTCCAGTGCTCCTGGCTGAGTGCACCTCAGCAAGTCATTTTTTTCTTGACCATCTTTAAAAATGGGTGAATTATCCCTACTTTGCCTCTCTCTGTCAGCAGAGAGTTACAAGGAAAGTTCTTTGCAGCCCTTGATGATAACTCACATGCCTACGCTATGTTGTAGCTGTACTTTGGCTGTGCAGACCCATATACTCTCATCCGGTCTCATTTTGTCTTTCTGTAATTCCTTCAAGCATCCTCCTTGTGGGCCAGAGCTGTCGATTGCTTTGAGACTTGAACTATTTCCTGGAGGTTTGTATAGTTCTCAAGAGATCTGCCATCCCCACACTCCCATCACCTGACCCGTTCAGTTCCTTTTTTCCATCCCCTCACGTCCCTGGTAACTTCTCGTGTACAAGGCATCCCTGATAATTTGGCAGGGGTCTGTGTTAATCCACCCGCTATCTGTCTCTTTGGGTCACTTGACAACTGTGATTCTTCCAGTATCATGGTATTCCATGGTTTTCGGCCATTCGGCATTTTGGGAAAACTTTGTGTTTAAGAGACGGACTCTTGTGTTCTTGGATAGCTGCTTAGGCTAATTGGAACGCTTTTGTTGATCCAACTTTTCTGAAGTATAAGAAAAACAATTAGTCTTTCTCAATTGATAAATGGCCAAAAGATGCGAACAGGCAATTTGCAAAGGAAGGGATCCAAGTTGTCAACAGCCATGTGGAAAAATGCCCCAAATCACTAATAATTAGATCAATGCAAATTAAAACAATTTTTAAGTCTCACCTCACACCCATCAGTTTGGCAAAGATGACAAAAAAGCAAACAATAAATACTGGAGGGACTGTGGGAAAACAGGCACTAATGTGCACTTTGGAGCTATGCGACGGTCCAGCCTTTCTGGAAATCACTTTGGAATTGTGGACCCAAAAAATCTCTAAACTGAACATACCCCTTGACATCGCTACTAATCATTTGTTTTGAAGAGATCACAAATATTTATGGCAGCTTTTTTTGTGTGAAGGCAAAGAACTGGAGATTTAAGTAGGCATCATCAATTGAGGAAAAGCTGGACATATGATTATATATGAATGGAATGGAATATTACTCTTCTCTAAGAAATGATGGCTAGTTTCAGAGAAACCTGTATTATTGGCTAACACAGTGAGGGGAGCAGAACAAGGAAAATAATTTTCAAACCAACACTATCGTAAAAAGAAATATTTCGGAAAGAGTGAAGCACTCTGCTCTGAAAAGTGACCAAGCACGATTCCAGAGGCTGAGGGTGAGCCATGGCGATTTATCATGCTATCACATAGATCCCCCATTGTCTATACTGTCATCCTTTTGCATACCTAGTCTGGGGGATACTTGCCTGAGACCGATAGTGTTTACGTTCTCCTCGGGTTCAGAGTTTTCAAGTCAGGAGCCACTCCTAGGAGGACGAGATCAAGACTGCAAGCAATACTGTCTGCTAGCTTGTTTACTAGATCCCGGATGATGGGAAGGATGTGGGGGTTCTCGGCTGAAATAGGGAGGTGAGGAAGAAGGGATGAGTCGGACTAGATCCAAGTTTCTTAAACTATGAGTCGTGACCCCCCCGGCCTCACGAAACTGAATGTGGAGGTCACAAAAGATTTAGCCAGAGTAAAAGGTAGCAAATATTCCTCCAAGCTTTAATTCTTCATGTAAAAACCATGTCATTTGTATGCAAATTTGCTTTTGTCTTTTTTAGATGGTGAAATTAGATGTATGCCCAAGAATTGTTTTAAAATAAATTATGGTTTATTATCAGGAAATTTGTGGTTTGTTTACCTATTTTATATACTTAGATGCCCAGAGTCGGCAAAAATTTCTGGGCAAAAAGGGGTGGTTAGTGGAAAAAGTTTAACAAGCCCTATTCTACACCAAAGCTTCTTAAACCGGGGGTCACCATCCCATATGGGATCTTGTAACTGAATGTGGGGGGGTCATGAATTATGATTTATTATCAGCCAATGTTTGATTTGTATACATATTTTATAGACCCATATATCTGGGGTCATGTAAAAATTTCCTGGGCAAAAAGGGGTGGCAAGTGGAAAAAAGTTTCAGGAGTCCTGGTATAGATGCTCTCTGGCCCATAATGCGTATCTTGTCCTAATGCTTAGAAAGGTCCCAAACCTAATAGCGTTCAGCTTATAGTGGAGAAAGAAATGCCTTGAAATATAGCTTCATCGTGTATCTGGACTCTGGCACCATGGGCAAAATAGGAGATCATATAATATTAGGACCAAGATGAGCTGGAGAAGGGAGAATGTGCAAGCTGAAAGGTGCCTTTAAGATACTGTAGCCCACAGACTCTCAATTTATAGTTTCCAAAAGAATGAAGTGATTCACCTATGGGTGTAAAGCAAGTAAGGGGCCAAGATGGGATTCAGACCCAACACCATCTTCTCTAAATCCAGCCCCCCTCCATCAAACCATAAAGAAGATGAAAATGCCCAGAATGACAAGAGAGACTGACCCGTTTGGGGGGTGCAGGTGCTTCCTTCAGCAGTTTCCTCCGTTGGTTAAGGATAGGTGACCGTTTCTGGGCTTTGGGCCCAGGGCCAGGACTATAGGCCCTGCCCACCTCACCCTGCCTAGTATGAAGATATGTGGGTCTCTGTGTTGAGGCCCCCAGCCTTCTCCAGAGCCAGGGCCCTTAACTTGATGATGAAGAGCTAGACTCAGGAAGCATCAAAGCCTTCACAATGCTCTGCACTTTGATGTTGCTGATAAAAATGTAAATGACAGGGGCAGCTAGGGGGCGCAGTGGATAGAGCACCAGCCCTGAAGTCAGGAGGACCTGAGTCCAAATGTGGCCTCAGACACTTAATACTTCCTGGCTGTGTGACCCTGGGCAAGTCACTTAACTAAGCAAAAAAAAAAAAAAAAAAAAGATTGACAGGCAAGTTGACATTATACCCCTGGGAACCAACCCTTGGATGTTTTTTTTCCCCTGGTTCATTTCATCAATGCCACATTTCTGTAGCATTTTGATGTTAACAAAATGCTTCCCTACTTTCTGGTGGCCATTATACATATTCATATCTCTATTTTGTGATAAGGAAACTGAGGCCCAGGGAAGTAATGTTTTCCCCAGGATCATAGTGGATGGACCCTGCTATGGAACTAAAAAGTATAGCACGGTACAGTGGGAAAATCCCTAGTTTGGAGCCAGAGGACCCAGATCCAAATCACTTGTGATATTGGGCAAGTCCTTTCCGTTCCTCAGCCATCATTTTCTCATTTATAAAGTAAGGAGGGGTGTGACTAGATGTGCTGTAGATTGGCGAGCCTATTGTGAATTTGGGTGAATTACTTCCCATCCCTGGGCCTCAGTTTCTACCTCTTGTAAAATGAGAATTTTGGCCCAACTGGCTTCTGTGGATTGGTCCAGCTCTAGATCTAGGGGCTGGTGGTTTTTAATCTGGAGGAGACAAGTCTTGGGTAAAAGTGGAGGAGGGGGCAGTAAAAGGCATGGCAGCTGTTTTCAAGTATCTGAAGAGCAATCCCGTGGGGGCAGACTATCCTGTTTGGCCCCAGAGGGCTGCCCGTGAGAGGAAAACAATTCAGGCTTGATGTCTAGGCCCAAGGCTGACTGAGCTTTTAAGGAACCTTTAGAGACCCTTTAAGTCAGTTGAGGGGCAGACCATAGAGGGAATGTTCTCTGAGGCCTCTTCTAGCTCACACTCTGGATCTTTGTAAGAAGCCTCGAGTTTAGCAGTGGCCTTTGGGAGTCTTCCAGGACCCAGGACACAGTAGCCATTTAGGAAATGTTTCTTGAACCGACTCATCCTTCTTTGAAACAAAGTTTAGATAAGATTTGGCAGAGCAATGGTGAAAACATTAGATGTAGAACTTGAATTCCAGGTTTGAAATCTCCAAGCAATGTGACCTTGAATGAGAACTCTGGGCCTCAGTTTCCTTCTTTGTAAGGCTTGGCTCGGAGGATCTCTAAAGTTCCTTTTAGCTCCTGATTCTACTTTTCAGGAAAACACAATTTAGCCGGTCAGCCAACAAACATATATTAAGTATCTTTGATGAAATGATTCATGGATCTATCATGAAACATTGGTCTTGGAAAGATTGATAATCACAATAAATTTCTCTCTTGTCTTGGTCCAGGTCTTGCTAATAATGAAGAGATCCTGATGAAACCCAAACTGAGCTTCTTGGGGGACCAAGTGGTGATCCCAGCTGGTTCCCCGTTTGATGTGACTTGCAGGTAAGGATAATGAAGTCGAGGGTCAATTCAAGCCAGAGGGTATGGGGTTTCCATCATGTCACTCAGACTGACTTCCAGAGAACCATCTCTGTCTCCCAGAGTAGTTGGCCTCCGAGGATACTAAGGCCGGAACTATTGTTCTATTGTAAGGCTGAAGCGCCACCTCGACTCCACCAAAAGCCTAGACTCCTCAATACAATTTCTCTGTCATGCTCTTCTACTATGAGATGCATTGAATCCCATGAAATCTTAACCACGCCTTTGAATGGATCCTCTATGATGTCTGGAGTAGCCAGAGAACTTTCCTTGGATCACGTGTCCCAGGGAAGGGTAATCTTCAAACCTATGTAAGCTGCCATGCCGGCCTGGCATTCTCCCTCTAGGGGGACAGAGCCTTGGCTGCCTGGGGACTCCTCCAGCCTCTGAAGGTCTCCCTGGGTAAGGGGCAATATTTTGATTGCAGTAACTCTTCATTGTGGAAGTGGGGAGATGAGAATGAGTCAACTCAAAAAAAAACATTTAATTACTCATTTTTTGATTTATTTATTCAATTAAAAATCATTTCAGGACTTCTTTGCCAGCTGGTTAGCTCTTTCCTCTTACTCCCGTGCCTTCCAAGCTTCTTTTCCCTTTGCTCCCTCTCTACCTCCTCTTCTTCCTCTTTTTCCTCTTCCTTCACCTGTACCTTTGGAGATACCCAGAGATAAGGTTGTTGCTGTGGATTCAAGAACCATGTCTCTAGCAGCTGTACCCTCCCTTTCACTTCCTCCTGACTCCAAGAAAGGGGAAGGGATTCTCACTCATCTAATGGCCCATGGACGGAAGACTGTCAGGTCTTAGACAAAAGTCCATGGGACATAGTTCACCACAAACTTCTAATTCTGACAGTGTGGTACACTGGGGTGGGAGTCAAGACCTGAGTTCAAATCTCAGTTCTGCCACTTTTGTAAGTGCGAGCCTTATTTTGTGACTTTGGAATTCACGCCCCCCCAGACTCAGTTTCCATGTCAAATGAAGGGGTTGTCTTGGATGGCCTCTGAGGCTCCTTCCAGCTCTACAGATAGGAGCTTAGGATGCTACAACTATTGGGGCCCCACAGTAAGACCTCATTCCTCAGGGAAACCAGCTGATGTGACCATTTGGTCCGGAATCAGTGCCCAGAGCCACTAGCACAAGCGCTAATCTGTTAGCTGTTGCCTTCCGTGTGATGAGGCCCTACTAAGTCATCTCCCTGCAAGAAAAGTTTTGAGTGGGGCAGTGGTTAGAACACCAGCTCTGGTATCAGGAGGATCTGAGTTCAAATTCAGCCTCAGACATTTAACACTGGGCAAGTCACTTACCCCCCAATAATCTCACAGAAAAAGAAAGAAAAGAAAGGGGACAGTTTTGAGTGGATCCAGAGGGTAGAGGAGCTGAAGTCGAAGAAAGCATAGCTAAGGATCGACTTGAGCTGGCTGCTGCTTCCTGCAGTGGCTCTGAGGTGAATAAAGCTGCCCAGCTTGGCTTTCTTACTGGGCTGGCCTGCACGTCCTCAGTACCTCTGTGAATGGGCTCTGAAAGAAACTGTGGTCTTAGCCCCTGGTGCTACGTCTGCTACCTGCCTCGCGTCCGGGCATGCTGCTGAGTCCCACCCCCGCCAGTGAACAGCTGGAGCATCTTGCTCACATCACCGCCAAATGAAGAGGTTGGACCAGCTAGCTAGTGCCAACGTTCTCCGTCCCCTGAACTTATCTTGGCTATCAACTCGACAAAAAGGTTCCACATCAATTAATCAACCAATCCACATGTGTTTATTAAGCCCCTGCTATGTGGGACAATGAAGAAAAAGAATGAATCGATGTCTATCCTGGCAGAGCTTACCTTCTAACAGAGGAGACACCTATAGTGTGTGTGTGTGTGTGTGTGTGTGTGTGTGTGTGTGTGTGTATGCACACATATATGCACATATACACACATATATAATAAAACCAAAGGGCAGCTAGATGGTACAAGAGAGTGCCAGCCCTGGAATCAGGAGGACCCAGGTTTAAATCCATCACAAAAAGGAGCTGTATGACCCTGGGCAAGTCACCCTGTTTGCCTCCGTTTCCCCTTCTGTCAAATGACCCAAAGGAAATGACAAATCACTCCAGTATCTCTGCCAAGAAAAATCCCAAATGGGGTGACAGAGTCAGCTATGACTGAAAAAAAACCAACTGAGCAAGAAAACAGTAAATCTAAAGACACTGAATACATATACCTATGGTAATCAGGGAAAGTGGCACCGTGCAGCTGAGGAAAGGCTTCAAGATCTGACCCATTTGGCCTCACGTATTGATTGAAGATAAGCCTTGACTATAGGCACGAAAATGGCCAAGCTCAGGGTTCTTTGGACAGCTGGAGAAAGACAATCTGAAGGCTAGAGACAGCTGGAGGCTGGGGCAGCTCCTGTTTGGGCTTAGCTGGGAGCTGCTCTTTCCTTTGTCCTTCTTTGGTTGCTGCCAATCCTAGGTCATACCCTTGTGTAGAGCTTTGAGTGGGGGCCCTGGGAGGAAAACTCCGAGGGTTTGGCGTGGGGCAGTCACAGAAATGATGGGCTATCAGGGAATCCAATATAAACATCCATGAAACCCAAATTCAGATCACAGGCAACCAGTGAGACTTGTTTCCGCTGACAATGAGCAAAGGGCCACAATTATTAGACGCAAGGGTTTGAATTTAGGAATTCTTTCAGGTTTTTGGTAGGCAAAGCAATGTGACTTCCCATTGTTATTTACGGCTTCTCTGTGTGACAGGGCTTTCTGCTTCAGTTGGGAGAGATAAAATATTGCCTTCCCCTCAGTCCCTGAGGATCAATGTCATCCATGATGGCATGCTTTGTAAAACATGGAGCAGAAAAACCAAGCCTGTGTTAATAAGATTGAGTATCAATTAAGTTTAATTTAATCAAGTGTTACTAAGTTGTGACCCCTCCTTTGTACCCACTTTCTGCTCTTGATTTTGCTTCATCTGCTAAAGGGGATGATAACCCTTTCAAATCCCTTTCTTCTCCTGCTGTTTCAAAGAAACCAAGAGAATTTAAGTACTTGGTCATCCTTAAGGAGTTACAGGATGGAGGGCACTTTGTGGAAGTGGGATTTAATTTCTCTTGAAGAGAACTGAGACAGAGCCTTCAAGTTATTGGGAGGGTTTGAGTTTGGGTTTGGTTTTTACTTTGCCATGGGCTTCTGTGATCATCACCACTTTCTTTGAAATTCAGCTGAGAGTCAAGATTCAGTTTAGTTTGGATTGGTTTTAAGAAGCCAGTTTCCTAATTGTATAAATATGTTCACATATATTGGATTTACTATATATTTTAACACGTATAACGTATTTTGGATTGCTTGCCATCTAGGGAAGGGGATTAGGGAGAGGAGGGGAAAATTTGGCACACAAGGCTACGCAAGGGTCAATGTTGAAAAATTATCCATCCATATATTTTGAAAATAAAAAGCTTTAACAATAAATGAAAAAAAAAGACTCTAGATCTTTTAAATGGTCAAAGGATAGGAATAGACAATTTTCAGAATAAGAAATTGAAACTATTTCTAGTCATATGAAAAGGTACTTCAAATGATGATTGATCAGAAATGCAAATTAAGACAATTCTGAGATACCACCACACACCTCTCAGATTGACAGGAAAGGATAATGACGAATGTTGGAGGGGATGTGGGAAAACTGATATGTTGTTGGTGAAGTTGTGAATGAATCTAGCCATTCTGGAGAGCGATTTGGAACTATGCTCAAAAAGTTATCAAACTGTGCATCCCCTTTGATCCAGCAGTGTTTCTACTGGGCTTATACCCCAAAGAGATCTTAAAGAAGGGAAAGGGACCTGTATGTGCCAAAATGTTTGTGGCAGCCCTCTTTGTAGTGGCCAGAAACTGGAAACTGAGTGGATGCCCATCAGTTGGAGAATGGCTGAATAAACTGTGGTATATGAATGTGATGGAATATTACTGTTCTGTAAGAAATGACCAGCAGGATGATTTCAGAAAGGCCTGGAGAGACTTCCATGAACTGATGCAAAGTGAAATGAGCAGAACCAGGAGGTCATTGCACATGGCAACAGCAAGATTATACAATGATCAATTCTGCTGGATGTGGCCCTCTTCAACAATGAGATGATTCAGACCAGATCCAATGATCTTGTGATGAAGAGAACCAGCTACACCCAGAAAAGGACTGTAGGAATTGAGCGTGGTTTACAACATAGCATTTTCACTCTTTTTGTTGTTTGCTTGCTTTTATTTCTTTCTCATTTTTTTCCCTGTTTGACTTGATTTGTCTTGTGCAGCATATGTATGCATATATTGGATTTAACATATATTTCTATGTTTAGAATGTTTAACCATGTTTAACATATATTGGATTACTTGCCATCTGGGAAGGGGGTGGGGAAAGGGGAGGGGGAAATGGAACACAAGGTTTTGCAAGGGATAATGTTGAAAAATTATCCATGCGTATGTTTTGAAAATAAAAAGCTTTAATAAAAACACAAAATCCACCATTCAAATGAAAAAAAAAAAAGAAGCCAGTTTCCAAGGGAAATTGTGGGCTCAGGGTGCGGGCACTTGAATCTCCTAGATATTGAGTCCCGCATGAGGACTCTCGGCAAATCCCTCAGCTTCTCCAGGCCTCAGCTGTCTCATCCATCAAATGGGGATAGGACCACTTGCACTGCCTTGCTTATAAAGTATTTAAGGCATTTAAGCTCAAAAATAAAAATATGGTTGTTATTGTTAAGTGCCTGAGGCTCAAATCCAGACTCAGACATCTAATATTAATTCATAATTATCATGATTATTATTGTAATACTAATGAGAGTACGAACAGCAACAGTCCATGGAGAGTTGGACGTGCCCAAATGACTGAATAACAACAACTGGGCGTATAAAAGGGAGTAGAAGGAATGAAGGATAGAAAAGCAGATTGGGTCATGTTTGGGGGAGGGCCTTGACACTAGAAGCTTATCCTGTAGATACCGGGAGTCCTCAAGGAATTTGGTGATTTTCTTATATAGATTGTATTGATAAAGGCAGAGATGTGTATATAATGTCAAGTCAACTGGTGTTTACTGAGTGCTCACTGTGTGCTAGGTCTGACCTTTCAACCCGTCTTGTAGAAAAAAAAGATCAAGAGTTTTCAATTATCACCTTTCTCCTTTCCCCCAAAGCATCAGTGTTACTTGAGAGGTCAAAGGGCCAGTGTTGCCTTGGGCATCACAGGGAGTTACTTTGGGGGTCAAAGAGAGTTAATTTGGGGGTGAGTATAACTTTGAGAGTCAAAGAATTCAAAAGAAGAATGGATTAGCTTCTCCTAGTCAATGTTACTTCCTGTTTTTTCACTCTAAATTTTAGAGGCAGTTCAGTGATGTAGACAATGGAGAGATGGCCCTGGAATCGGGAAGATCTGGACTGAGAACCAGCCTTAGACACTTAATAGCTGTGTGACCCTGGACAAGTCTCTGTGTGCCTCAGTTTCCTCCTCTGTAAAATGAATTGGAAAAGAAAATGGCAAACACTCCAGGTTTTCTGCCAAGAAAACCCCATATTGGGTCACAGAGAGTTGAACACAAGTGAACAACATGATTGTTGTTATTACCATTTTAATTTACATAATTTCATAATTCTCAAGAGAGAAAGGAACAAGCCATGTATATAGAACGTCTATGTCCTGATGAGGTTTATTTGCAGCCAGTAGAGATCTGGAGATGAGATGTTTGGGCTTCACGTCTGCGCCCCCAGTTAGATCCCACAGATGAAGCAGAGGTCTGTGTTCCCAGATGAGCCCTTAGGAATAAGGGAGTCCAGGCATAAGCACCTGCCCTTCCCCTTCCTCACAGGCTCACATCTTCCTATTTTCAACCTTAAAGGTCCCATTGCTTATGCTCTCCCTTTCCCAGGTATTGTGAGTGTGAAATGAAATAATACAAGGAGAGGCAGCGAAGGGGCACTGCGGTGGATAGAGCACCAGGCTGGTGGAGGACCTGAGTTCAAATCTGGCCTCAAGCATTTACTAGCTGTGTGACCTTGAGCCTGTGTGAACCATGATTGCTTCAAGGAGAGAGACAGACAGAGACAGATAAAGACTCATCCTCCCCCACTCCCCCCCCCCAGAGAGAGACAGAGACAGAGAGAGACACACAGAGACACACAAAAAGAGACAAGAGACAGAGGCAGAGAGACACAGACACAGAGAGCACAGAGAGAGACAAGAAGGAGACAGAGGGAGAGAAAGAGAAAGAGAGAGGGGGGGTGCCTACGTAAGTAAAGTATTTGTCAAACTTTATTAGCACTATAGAAATAAGAGTTGTCATAATTACTGTTATGACATCGTGGGGAAAGTGAATGAGCTAGAGAGAGCAGCCACTGCAGAGTTCCTGACAGCTAGGCCAGTTTGGCTGAACCTGGAACTCTTTACCACATATCAAACTTGTAAGCCCAGGCTTGCCTCCAGGCCCAAGTAGCCGCTGAGGAGAAAACTATCGGAGCACACTGACATGGCTGTGCTGCAAGATTTTTAGTGCTGTCTAGTGTATTGTACACGTGTCAATCATGTTGACTGAGATGTGGTCCTTGGTTAGAATCCCACTGTGGTGGCCTCAGTGATCTGTCCAACCCCAGCACGGAGCCATCGTTTATCACTGTGGTAGAGAGTTCCAGGTTGAGCCAAAGAGGCCCACTTTCTGTTTCTATCACCCGCCTCTGTCTTTGGCACCAGCCTACCGTGCAGGCCTCTTTTCAACCTGTCGGAATACTTCAAGCTCAGGTACCAGCTTTACCAAAACCCCTGCTGAATGCTCTCTCCTCCTCCAATTCTCATCTTTTTCTCTTTCTGCCCTCAGTTCCTCTGTCCCTCCCTCCTTTCCTTTTTTCCTATCTCCCTTTCTCTCTCTGGATAGCTCTCTTTCTGTCCCTTTATCTCTGTATCTTTGTGTGTATTTCTCTCTGTCTCAGTCTCTCTGTCTCTCTATCTCTGTATGTGTGTGAGAGAGACACCCATACAGAGATAGTCTGGAGAGAGAGAGAAGTATTTTTCTCTGTCTGTCTGCCTTTCTCAGATATACCAATTAGCAGAGACGCTCATATATGCCAAATAGCAAATATGTATCTCTCCTCCAAGTACCATCTGAGCTGCTTGGAGGCGGGGGTCTCTTTCTTTTGTGTCTTTGTGATCCCATTACTTAGCAGGTCCCTTACACTGAGACACGTAGGAATGTTTGCCGGGTTAGCCTGGGTTTCTGGGCCTTGCCCAGTGCCTCCAGATACCAAGCAGGGCTCTACTTCTTAAACTAACGTGTCAAAGATTAAAAGCCTGAGGAAATGGGTCCCCAGGGGCCAGGCCATGAATATGGGATAGGAAAATTAGTCAGGACATTGGGGAATCCAACACATTGCTTATTTCTCCCCAGGAAGATGGTGGGGGAGAGACCTTGCGACTGGGAATGTCACAACTGGTCCAAGGCATGAGAATCATCTGCCAGAGTCTCAGGGGATTCCCCGGGACCACAGTGCTGCTTTCCCAGAATATTCCCAGAACTCTTAACGTAATCCAACCTGATTTCCAGGAAGACATCTTGGAGAAGCCGCAGAATTAGGAACTCCATGTTGGCACGAGGTGGCCAAGTGACCAGAAAGTCCTTGGAGGGACTTGAGCCGGAGAGGACCTCTGAGGCCATTTTATTTCATTCTCAATTTACAGAAAAGGAAACTGAGGCCCAGGCAGGGAAGTTTTTTACTCAGGTTGTAGATCCTCTGAGTCTCAAGCCAGTGGTCTTCCCACTGTACCACAAAATATTTGCTTTCTTTGCAGTTCTAACATGTATGTATCCTTGGCTAATGACAGTCATTCAGTCAACCGGACATGTTTTTCATGTTCTCATGTTTTTGAAACATGGATTTACGTTCCCTCTCAGTGCCAGGCCCAGGTGCTAGAGAAACCAAAAAAAGAGACCTGTCTAGTCTTGAAGGAGGTAGAAACATGCATATGGGCGAGGGCAGACAGCCCTGCTGGGCTCACTCTGCATTCTGTTCTCTCTGTCCCGGGCTGAGGCTCCTCCATTTTTGCTCCCTCAGGACAGAAGGTCTTGCAGGTTACATGGATCTGGTTCTTCTCAGAAAGGCCAGATATACTTATATCAGCATTGGAGTCACTTATACCCATACTTTCCCCCTTTCTTGGCAGGCTCCTGGATCAACCAGTAAGTCAATAGATTTTTATTTAGCACCTACTATGTGCCAGGCACTGTGCTAAGTTCCAGGAATACAAAAGGAGAAAAAAGACAGTCCCTGCCTTCAAAGAGCTTCCAATCTAATGGAGGAATAAATCTGCAAATAACTGTGTACAAGCAAGCTATATAGAGGGGACATAGGAGATGATGAACAGAGAGAAGGCACTAGAATTTAAAGGCACTGGGGGAGGCTTCCTATAGGAAGTGGGACTTTCCTGGGCCTTAAATAGCATAGCACTCAGAGTCTGGAAGACCTGAGTTCAAAGCCAGCTTCAGATGGTTGATACCAGTGTGACTTTGAGCATTTAACATCTCTGCCTCACTTTCCTCAACTGTAAAATGGGAGCGAGAATAGCATCTACCTCCCAACATTATTGTGAGAATAAATGAGATATCTGCAAAGCATGTAGCACAGTGCCTGATAAACTTTCCTTCCTACATAACACTGACTACCCTGGCCACAGTCCCTGTCCTCATGAAGCTTACAGTCTACTAGGAAAGAAAACATAAAAACCAATAGAATCAAAGCAAGCTCCATTTGGGATAAATGGGAATAATGAAGCAGAGGGAAAGCACCAGAATGAAGAAGGTTGAGGAAGGCTTCCTCTAGGAGATGGAACTTTAGTTGGGACTTAAAGGAAGTCGGGGAGGTCGGTAGTCAAAGAGGAGGAGGGAGATTTTACCAAGCCAGGGGGACAGCCAGAGAGAATGCCCAGAGTGGAAAGGTAAAGTTTCTTGTTCCTGGAACAGCCGGGAGGTCAGGGTCACTGGAGTATGTGTAGGGGAATAAGGGCCAAGAAGATGGGAAAGGCACGAGGGCTCGGCACTTTTGGTGGCTGAATTGAGGACTGATTGAGATGAGGAAAGACTTAAAGGAAGGAGCCCATTCCTCCTAAGCAGCTATTGCAATAATGAAGCGAGGTGAGGGAAGTCTGCACCAGGGTCAGGGCAGTGCCAAAGGAGAGAAGGGGATGGACTGGAGAAATGCTGCTGAGATGAAGTCAGCAGGGTTTTGGCAACAACTTGGATCCGGGGGCGGGATGTGAGACAGGAGTCCAGCGTGGTGCTTAGGTTGTCAGTGAAGGACTGGGAGGATGGAAGGGGGGTGGGGGGAAGGATAACGAGCTCTGATTGGGGAACGTTGAGCTTCTGATGTCTGCTGGACATAGTTTGAGCTGTCTGAAGAGTAATCGATTAGAGATGGGAGATCAAAGAACAAGCTGAGGATTATGGGAAGTAGGTAGATTTGAGAATCACCAACATGGAAAGTAATGATATCCATGGTAGCTGATGAACCCACCATGAAGTAGCATAGAAGGAGAAGAGGAGAAGGCCCAGGGGACACCCGTGGTTAGAGGGGGTGATCTGGAGGAGGATCCGGCAAAGGAGGCAAAGAAGGAGCAGTTAGAGATGGAGGAGGGGAAACAGGAGAGAGGGGTGGCCTGAAATCCTGCAGAGAAAAGAGGATCATGGAGGAGAGGATGATCTACGCTGGACAGTTCTTTGTAAAGTTCAGGAGTAAAATGAATCACTTACTGTGGTTTCTCACTGAGTTCTGAGATCATTTTGGTTTCAGATTTCTGATGGAGTAGGTAGACATTGTAGGAACTTTTATCTATTCAGGAAGATGGATATCTTGGTCAGAAAGCTAGGGTGGGTTCTGTCAATAAGAAGTTATAAAAAAAAAAAAGAGTAACAATAAATTTGCTCCCTTAATAAATTACTTTAAAATTAAAAAAAAAAAGAAAGAAAGCTAAGGTGGATCTCATTTAAACCAGGGCTTTATAAACTTTTCCCACTCACAACCCTTTTTGCTGAGAAATCTTTGGGTGACCCTGGGTATATAGGTATATTTATAAAGAGAGATATTTAGAGATAGATACACAAGTATATAAAATAGGTATTCAAATTAAACATTTACGATAGGAAATCATGATTTTGTGACCCCACATTCAGTTCCATGACATCCTATGGGGTCATAACCCCCAATTTAAGAAGCTTTGATTTCAGCATTGTACCCCTTCCAACACAATGTTCCGCACAGAGTAGTGGTTTCATAAAGGACTGTCGAGTGAGTTGGATTCAGTCAGATGGGTAAGTGACACAGTGGGCAAAACCCTGGGTGTGCGGTCCCAGCTAGAATATCAGCTCACCTAAGGCCTCGCACGTGGGATGGAAGTGGCAAAGACCCTTCTCTGTCTCCCTCTCAGACTTTCGGCTCCCTGCACTGGGGAACGAAGGAGGTTGAACCATGGAGCCCTTGAGAACAATGCTAGCTCAGGATTCTGTGAATTCTAATTGGCCTAGACAAGCTTCAGGTCATAAGGTCGGACCGCTACTGCTGTGGGGAATCAATTCTTTCCCTGACTCAAACGTAGGAGACTGGTATGACCACAGGCAAGAATATTGGAGGAAGGCAATATATTCCTCAGCGAGCAAAGGAGAAACGAGCACGTTCTGTTTTCTCCTGCGTTAAGATGCCAGAGAGGCTTCAGTTCAACATGACAGTGTCTTCTTACCCTGTGCAGAGAATGCAAAGCGATAAATTCTGAGTGCCCGGCAATCACGGATTGCATGTCATCTAAGCTTCACAGCTTTCCTGGTGCTTAGGGTAGTGTTTTCCATTAGTCAATCAAGAAACATTGATTAAGTATCTACCATGTGCCACTTACTATATTGAGTGCTGGGAATAGAGGCAAAAATGATAGTCTTTGCCCTCTGGAACAGCTAGGTGGCACCACAATGCATAAAACATGGGGACTGGCATCAGGAATACATGAGTTCAAATCCAGCCCCAGATATTTACTAGGTGTGAGACCTTGGATAAGTCATTTAATCCTATTTGCCTCAGTTTCCTCACCCATAAAATGAGGGTCATATGAGTACCTACCTCCAAGTGCTGCCATGAAGATCAAACAGTTGTATTTGTAAAGTATTTGGCACAGTGCCTGGCATATGGCAGGTACTCTACAAATGCTAGTTGTCAAGGAGCTCATCTTCCCTAGGTGGAGACAACATGTGAAGATAAATACCTGGAGAAAGAGATTTTGTTGTTTAGTCATTTTTGTTCTGTTCAGCTCTTTGTGACCCACTTTTTGGGTTTTCTTGGCAAACCTATTAGAGTAGTTTTCTATTTCCTCCTCTAGCTCATTTTGCAGATAAGTAAATCGAGGCAGACAGAGTGAACTCAGATCTTCCTGACTCTAGTCCTGCCTGATACTCTATCCACTGAAACATCATCCGGATGCCTAGACAGATGGATAGCTCGATAGGTAGAAAGAAAGAAAATTAATAAATAGAAAGTATTTTGGTGGGAAGAGTAGTAAGTTGGTGGGGGATCAGGAAAGGTTTCGTGTAGGAAGTTGGTGACCCTTGAGCTAAGCACTGTGGGAAACTAGGAATTCTAGGAAAGGGAAGTGAGGAGGGAAAGCATCCCAAGCAGTTGCATCCTGTGTGAGATAAAGCCAGAAGAACAGCTCCACTGGAATGGAGGGGATGCGAAAAAAGGCCAGACTTTAGATTCATTCTGGAAAGGTTACATGGAATCCAGATTGGGAAGCCAGCCAGAGTAGTTTGTCATTTACCCCAGAGGTAATAGGGAACCACTGGAATTTAGGGAAAGTGACCAATCAAGTCTTGTGTTTTCAGAATCACTTTGGCAGCTATGTAGATGATGGATTAAATGTGGGAGAGACTTGAGGCGGGGAGACCAATTAGGAGGTTCCTGGGAAGTGATGAAGGCCTGAACAATAGACACTTAAGGCATTCTTCCATTCATTCAGTCAAACATTTATTAAGCATTTACTGGGTACTGGGTCCCATCCTAGGTGCTGGGAAGACAAAGTCCCGAACAATTCCGGTTTTCAGGGATAGTCCGCTCTAAGGAGGGGGGTAACTTGCACATAGACACATACAGGATAGTACAGAATAGATGGCATACAGTCTTCCTTCCAAGAAGACCCTTCAAAAGCGAGTGACCACCCATTGGCTTCCCACTGTTCTCTGGGAGAAATTTGGGGAAGCCTGGGCTAGCTCTCTAGCTCTAGGTTCAGTTTCCCACAGCTGCTGTACGTCTAAGGTTATACCTGCTGGCTCTCCCGATAGGACCTCCATCTACCACTTATCCTGGAGGTTGGAGCTAAGACAGACTACATTTCCGAATGATTATCCTACCCCAGCTGTGATTGAAAATGTGTCTCTCTGCTTTGTTTCGACAGGGGATCTGCCCCACTAGTCTGGCACTGGGTCAACAGCTCCTCCAGCAGCTCCTTTCGCATAGCTGAGCACCCGTGTCCTAATGATGCTCTGCTCATCTGCAGTCAGCTCACCATCTTCAGCATGGTGGCCAGTGATACTGGCTACTTCACCTGCAGCTACAAGGACATCCCTGATTCGGAGGACCCGAGCTTCACGACCAGGGTGTACGTGTATGTCAAAAGTGAGTGTGGTCTTCTCTCTCTCTGCTCCCACGTGCTAGTGTTTGCCATGCCATGCTCTCTGGGCCATCAGGCATGCAGATAGGTTCGGTATCTTCCCGGCGCTAGTGAGGAGAAAGGAGTATACCTCATGGGCCAAAAAATACCAAAATCCAAGCTAAGGCAGCGTGGCAAAATGTGAAAGTAAATGGATGAGGAAGGAGTTAGAGAATTGATTTGTATCCAAGTTTTCTTAATTTCTTTGAGACCTTGGGTTAGACATTTAATCTTTTAAAGTCTCAGTTTCCTCTGAAAAATGAGACTCTTAGGTCATAGATTTAGGAAGGGGAGGAACTTTTGAGGCCATTTGGTCTAAGTACTTTCTTTTCTTTTTAAAAAAATTTTCAATAGTATTTTATTTTCCAAATACATGTAAAGATAGTTTGCAATCTTCATTTCAACTTCGTGTTCCAAATTTTTCTTCCTCCCTCCCTTACCTTTGCCCGTACAAGATGGGAAACAATAGGTTGGCACTTTATTTTCTAAAAAAGGGAACTGAGACCTAGAAAAATGAAGGAACATTCTCAAAGTCATGAAGATACAAAGTGGTAAGAAACCAGATTTGAACCCAGGCCCTTAGAATCCAGACCCAGCAGCTGTTTGAACTCAGCCATCATTCTAGCTCTGAATTTAGAAGAGAGAATGGCAGAGTCAGGAGGGATTACAGAACAGAGAAGAGCAAAACTGGAAGAGGTGTGTGTGTGTGTGTGTGTGTGTGTGTGTGTGTGTAGAAGTAGACAGAGTACTATCCTAGAATCAGGGAGATTTGAATCAAATCTGGCCTCAGATACTTCCTATCTGTGTGACTTTGGGCAGGTCACTTAATCTCTCTCTGCCTCAGTTTCCTCATCTGTCAAGGGGGATCATAACTGCACCACATCACAAGGTTGCAGTGAAGCTCAAATGAGGCAATATTTGTAAACATTTAGCCCAGTGCCTGCAATATTGTAGGCATTTAATAAAGATTTGTTTCCTTCCTTCTCATTTTTGCAGAGATGCTAGGAATCGAAACCCAGACGTACCTTATACAAGGTCCCACAATTACACTAGATTTGGAAGAGAACCTGACTTTGAATTCTGCCTCTTCTGCCATATTAAACAGTCCTTTCCTTGGCCTCCTACTAGAGTGTGGATGAGGAAAGAATCAGAGGAGCTGAGAAGCTTGGTGTGGGTGGGGGGAGTTAGAAGAACTTCCACCAAAAAGATTATCCCCTTCCAATAAAATTCATGAGCTTTCTAAGCTTTGTACACATTCTTCACTACAATCCTGTAGATTAGCTAGTTCAAGGATGATCCCTATTTTTCAGATAAAAGAAACTGAGGCTCAGAGAGAAGTGATGGCCCTCATTACACAGCTAATAAGTATCAAAGGGTAGGCATTCGAACCCCCTCCAGATCCAATGGCCTTTTTCCCACCTCACAGTGTCTGCCACTGTTGTTCCTTCCCTAGACTGTGCTTAGAGGCCGTTTCTCTTTTTCTCTCCCTATCTTTTGGGGTCATTTAAAGCTAGTATCCTTTCCCCAAGGATGCCTTGAAAGTTGAGCTGGACATTTGGGAGGGCTTTGGAGGTCCTTTCCTTCCAGCTGAAGAGGAAGGTGCCTCCCACCTGGTCCTTTTCTCCAGCACCTCCTAGTGTGCTCTCTGGGGCCAGGACCTCCCCCTTGCTCCAATTGGAATTCGGATTTCCTCTTTGAGCACACCATGGCTGCTGCCTCCCATTCCTGGGCCACAGCAGGCGTCTTCTCCTGGAAATGTGCTGCAGGCCCTCATAGTCAGTTCCTACGGAGTCATTGTCCCTCTCCTTTCCTAAATGAGCTGTCAATTCCATTAGGGGGCTAATTTTTTCACCCAGCCATTCCCCAGTCCCCTGAAGCTTCCCAGTACTGGTACTGAGCTGCAGGGTCTCCTCATTACACATCCCTCGTTAGTCAGGAGCAGAGAATCCCAGAGCCGGGAGGAACTTGCAAGGGCATCGGTCTGAATCATATTTGAATCACAATCCCCTCTATAGTACCCCTTACAGGAATCATTTAGCCTTTGCTGAAAACCTCCAATGTTGGAGGAGCTCCCTAGCTTTTGAAGAAGCCCACTGCTAGTATGGAGCCTCTATAACTGTTTACACCTTTCATTTTGTTCTAGTCTTACCATTATAGCTCACATTTTGAGAACTATGTCAAATAATAGGAAAACAGGGTAGTCCTGCTTTATCCTTGTTCCTAATGGGAAAGCTTATAGCATTTCTCCATTGCAAACAAGGCTACCTTTTGGGTTTAAATGCATGCCTTTGATCACATTAGAGAAGAAGCTTTCGATCTCTATACTTTTAAGGTTTGTACCAAATGAGATTTAAAATTAATCAAAAGCTTTTTTCTGCAATCATTGACATAATTGTGGTTTGCTAAATTTTTGTTATTTATAGGGTTAATTTTGCTTTTGTTTGTTTGCTTATTTATTTGACCAGGCCTGTGATTTTATCAATACAAGGAACTCTCAGTGAGCAATTTCCTCTCTCAATGCAAATTACTATTTTCTCTTTCACTTAGTCTGAGAGAAATGTTTTCCATATATATGTATATGTATTTATATCTATTGCATATATACTTACATATATTGACAAATTCTGTGTGTGTTATGTGTGTGTGTGTGTGTGTGTGTGTGTGTAATATAGTGCTTAGCACAGTGCCTGGCAGAGTAGGTAGGTACTTAACAAATTTGTATTATTGATATATTTATAGATATACATTTATAAATGAATGGTGTTTGAGTGTGTGTGTGTGTGTGTGTGTGTGTGATGAACTTTAAATGTCAAAAAAGGAAGTTCTTAGTTGATCCTACAGGTAGATGAGGAATCCATGTTTTTCATTTTCACATTAACGATCAACAAATATAAGGTTATTGTTTTCTTGTTTGTGAATCATTCTTACATTCTTGGTATGACTCCAATTCAATCACTGGAAATTATTTTCTGAATGTGTTTCTGTAAGTCTGTTTGTCAGGACTTTATTTAACATTTCTTCATCCATTAGGGAGAGGGAACTGTAGATGTCTTTTTATGCTTTTTTTGGATGTTGGGGCAATTTGTGTCTCATCAGAAAAGGCAGTTGGCACAGTGCCTTCTATCTCTATTTTCGAGGATAATTTTGATAGCGTAGGTTTTACATTTTCCCTGTCATTCATTGAGTTTTTTCAAATTATGAATAAATAAACTTACCACTCTCCCCCCACCTTCCTGTCTTTATGTCACCCTTTCTACATGCAAATAAATATTCCTTTCTTAATCTTTTGTTACTACCTGAAATTATTTAGCTTTCATTTTGTTCAGTTTCAAAGTTTAAAGCCCAGACCACCTGGTTTCCTTTGAAGAAATAATTCAAGTGTGTTCCTTTTCATGAGCATATTCTTTGATGTTTTGGCTCACCCTTTTGAGATTTATTATGTTGGCATTTCAGCTAAGGTCTCTCACTCTCGGGGATGTCTCATTCCAATTTTACATTTCTTGTAACTCCAGAGTAATCCCAAGATGCCTATTCTGACTGTTTCTTTCTTAAAATCGAGCTAGTTTTTTTCTTCTCCCACGAAAGATTTGTTCTTTGATAT
The DNA here is from genome assembly GCF_902635505.1 of Sarcophilus harrisii. Taxonomy (NCBI): domain Eukaryota; kingdom Metazoa; phylum Chordata; class Mammalia; order Dasyuromorphia; family Dasyuridae; genus Sarcophilus; species Sarcophilus harrisii. The sequence continues at coordinate 9,734,625 of NC_045432.1, forward strand.
TGTCATTCCAAAAATGGACTATGTTTCTCAACAATTTAAATTCAAGGTTTATTTCTGCTGATGTCTTGGGGATTTCCTTGACCCAAACTTAGTCATCTGCATCTAATAATTCCGGGAAGGGGTTCCATATGATTTCCTGGAGGATGGCATTCAGTTTTTCTTTTCATATTTTTTAAGAAGACCTTTGATCAATAGATTAATTTTTTTGCAGCCTATCCTACACTTCAATATTATGGTTTGTAAAGCTGTCACGTTCCATTCTTTTTTAAATTTTTTTTTCCTTCTTTGTCTCCTTTTTAAAAAATCCTTTGGGTGTCTTTTTTCCTTCTAGAATCTACTAATAGAAAGAGTCATTTTATCTTTTGTTCTAAAATCTTTAGTGTCTGGCTAAACTTGTTGATTTTCACTTTACGAATTCTTATTCCAAAAAAAATTCTTATTCCAGTCTTTACTTCTTTGATTGCTTTTATCGCTTTTAATTATTTTTTTTTGAACAAACAAACCTTTAGGAGGCTCCTGAAGTCATTCTGCTGAAGTGCCCAGACCAATGGACTGATGAGTTGGTCTTCTTGCCATTGCTGAGTCTTCTGAATTTGGAGCTATTTTAACTTGTATTATTTGACAGAGTAGATAGAAAATTGCTCCTATGGGATCTCTAGCTCTTCCATTTTCTTAATTTTCCTTCATCTCCATTTTATAGTGGAGGAAACTGAGGCTTAAACTTTAAATGACTTGCTGAAACATTACAGAACTACCACATAACAAATCTTTGGGACTTCAGGTAAATTACAAGCCTCGGTTTCTTCCTCTATAGAATGAAAGAATTAACCTACAAGTTCACTAACATCCCTTCTAGTTCTAAATCCTCAGAATCCATGAACCTAGGGAGGTATCAAAGAAACTATGAAGGGAGAGATTTGATTTGGATTGAGCAAATGAAGGAATCTTTCATTCATCCTTTCCTTTATCAAAAACACTGGCTGCAAAATGGTTTCTCAGCTTTTTGCTTCCCTTCCAATCTTGGTTGCATTGGCTTTCTTTCTGCAAAACCTTTTTAATTTAATGTAGTCAAAATTAACCATCCTTTCCTTCACATTGTTGAAATGTCTGCCATTCAACAAACATTTTTCTAGCATCATCCATGTGTAATTCATGGTTCCAGGCATGCTATAAAATGAAAAGAAGATTAAGATGTGGTTCTGATCCCATAGGGATTTCCAGTCTAGTTGGGATGGGTTGGTTGGGCCCGTCATCCCACTAATGTTAGACACTTCCTTGATCAGTGCAGATTGGTTACTCAGATGTTTGCCTAGAGGACACTCAGAGGTGGCCAATATATGTCTGAGGTAGAACATTGAGGCATGTTTTTTGACTCCACGGCTATTTATAGTCCATTGAACCACCCAGATTATTTTAGCTGGAGCAATAGGATATATTTTGGGGGAAAGGCAGACATATCAAATCATAGATTGTCAGAGCTAGAAGACCAAAGGTCTGGGTGTATACCCAGGTTGGGTGTATACCCAACACCTTCTTTCAAGAGAGGGGGATACTGAGATTCCAGGAAGGGATGTGTTTTGTTTGAAGTCACAGAGCTGTAAATATCTGAGCAAGGGCCCAAATGCAGTCTTTGAAGGTTGGATTAGATGATGTCTAAGGAGTGACCCCTTCAGTTCTACTATCCTCTGGGCCCATTTACATTCTATCTAACTTTCTCCCTTCACCAATGTAGAAATTTGTATTAATTATAAGTTGTTGTTGTTTAGTGATTTCAGTCATGTCCAACTTTTGTGATTTGAGGTTTTCTTTTTCCCTCAATATTATTTTATTTTTCCACATACATGTAAAGATAGATTTCAACATTCATTTTTGTAAAATTTTGTGTTTTAAAATTTTCTCCTTCCCTCCCTTACACAGCCATCTGATATATGTTAAATATGTGCAATCCTTTTAAACAAAATTCTGTATTTCTCATGTTGTGCAAGAAGAATCAGATCAAAAGGGGAAAAAAACCAGGGAAAAGAAAAAACAACAAATAAACAAAAAGATGAAAATACCACGCTTCGATCCACATTCAGTCTCCATAGTTCTCTTTCTGAATGTGATTGGCATTTTCTATTCTAAGTCTATTAGAATTGCCTTGAATCACTTCATTATTGAAAAGAGCCAAATCCATCACATTTGATCATCATACAATCTTCTTGTTACTGTATACGATGATCTCCTGGTTCTGCTCACTTCATTTAGCATCAGTTCATGTATATATTCAGGTTTTCCTGAAATCAACCTGCTCATCATTTCATATAGAACAATAATATTCTATTACATTCATATACCATAACTTATTCCCTAATTGATGGGCATCCACTCAATTTCCATTTCCTTCCCACTACAAAAAGAGCGGCTACAAACATTTTTGCACATATGGGTCCTTTTCCCTTTTTTATGATCTCTTTGGGATACAGACCCAGTAGTGAGACTGCTGTATCACAGTTTTATAGCCCTTTGGTCACGAATTCAAATTGCTCTTCAGAATGGTTGGCTGATTTCATAACTCCACCACCAATGTATTTATATTCGTTTTCTCACATTCCCTCCAACATTTGCCATTATTTTTTTCATCATCTTAGCCAATCTGAGAGGTGTGAGGTTGTACCTCGGCATTGTTCTAATTTGCATTTCCCTAATCAATAGTGATTTACAGCATTTTTCATATGACTAGAAATGAATTTTTAACTTCACCATCTGAAAATTGTCTGTTCATATCCTTTGACTATTTATCAATTGGGCAATAGCTTGTCTTATAAATTTGAGTCAGTTCTCATATATTTTGAAAATGAGGCCTTTATCAGAAACACTGGCTGTAAAAATTGTTCCCCAACTTTCTGCTTCCTTTCTAACTTTGGCTGCAAAAACTTAATTAAATGCAATCAAAATGATCTACTTTGCATTTCACAATGTTCTCCTGTTCTTCTTTGACCATAAATTCTTTCCTTCTCCACAAATCTGACAGTTAAGACTATTCCTTCCTCTCCTAATTTACTTATAGCATCACTCTTTATGTCTAAATCACGAACCCATTTTATCCTGGTAGAGAGTATGAGATGTCTGTCATTGCCTAGTTTCTGCCATACTATTTTCCAATTTTCCCAGCAATTTTTGTCAAACAGTGAGTTCTTATCCCAGAAGCTGGGGGCTTTGGGTTTATCAAACACTAGATTATTGTAGTCATTGACTATTGTGTCTTGTATACCTAATCTAGACCACTGATCCACCACTCTATTTCTCAGTATCAAATGATTTTGATGACTGCCAGTTTTAAGTCTCTTACGGCTGGTCTATCTTCCTTCGCATTTTTTTCATTAATTCCCTTGATATCCTTTGTTCTTCCAGATGAATTTTGTTATTATTTTTTTCTAGCTCTATAAAGTAAACTTTTTAGCAGTTTGATTGATATGGCACTAAACAAGTACATTAACTTAGAATTGTCCTTTTTATTATATTAGTTCAGCTGATCCATGAGCAATTGATACTTTTACAGTTGTTTAGATCTAAGTTTATTTGTGTGAAAAGTGTTTTCTAATTGTGTTCATATAGTTCCTGACTTTGCCTTGGCAAGTAGACTCCCAAATATTCAATATTATATATAGTTATTTTATATGGCGTTTGTCTTTCTATCTCTTGCTGCTGGGCTTTTCTGCTGACATATAGAAATTCCAATGATTTATGTTGGGTTTATGTTAATAATCCTCCAACTTTGCTAAAGTTGTTAATTGTTTCTAGTAGTTTTTTAGTTCATTCTCTAGGATTCTCTAAATATACCATCATATCATCTGTAAAAATTAATAATTTGTTTCCTCAGTTACTATTCTAATCCTTTAATTTTTTTTTCTTTTCTTATTGCTAAAGCTAACATTTCTAGTTATAATACTGAATGATAGTGGTGACACTGGGCAACTTTGTTTCACCTCTGATCTTATTGGAATGCTTCTAGGTTATTCTCATTACACGTAATGCTTGTGGTTTTAGGTAGATGCTACTTATCTTTTCAAGGAAAATTTCATTTATTCCTATGCTTTCTAGTGTTTTTGTTAGAAATGGGTGTTGGATTTTTTGAAATTCTTTTTCTGCATCTATTGATATAATCATATGATTTCTGTTAGTTTGGTTATTGATATAGTCAATTATGCTGATAGTTTTCCTGATATTGAACCAGCCCTGCATTCTTGGTATAAATCCCACTTGGTCAGAGTGTATTATCCTGGTGATAAATTGTAATCTCTTTGTTAATACTCCATTTAAGACTTTTGCATCAATATCCATTAGGTAAATTAGTCTATAAGTTTCTTTCTCTGTTTTGGTTCTTTCTGGTTTAAATATCAGCACCATATCTGTGTCATAAAAGGAATTTGGTAGGACTCCTTCACATATTTTTCCAAATGGTTTATATAATATTGGAATTAATTGTTTTTCAAATGTTTGATAGAATTCAAATGCATCTGGCCTTGGAGATTCTTTCCTTTTTTTTTTTGAACTTTTTATTTTAAACTATATGCATAGTTAGTTTTTAATGTTTACCCTTGCCAAAAAAAACCCTTGTGTTCCAAATTTTTTTCTCCCTCTCTTCCTCCCACCCCGTTTCTTAGATGGCAAGTAATTCAATAAAAGTTAAACATGTGCGGTTCTATACATATTTCCACAATTATCATGCTGCAGAAGAAAAATAAGATCAAAAATGAAAGAAAATGAGAAAGAAAACAAAAAGCAATGCAAACAATAACAAAAAAGTGAAAATGCTATGTTGTGATCCACACTCAGTCCCCACAGTCTTCTCTCTGGGTGCAGATAGCTCTCACTATCACTAGTCCATTGGAACTGACCTGAATCACTTCACTGTTGAAAAGAAACCCATCCATCAGAATTGATCATTGTATAATCTTCTTGTTGCTGTGTACAACGTTCTCTTGGTTCTACTCATTTCACTCAGCATCAGTTCATGTAAATTTCTCCAGGCCTTTCTGAAATCATCTCGCTGATCATTTCTTATAGAACAATAATGTTCCATAACATTCATATACCATAACTTATTCAGCCATTCTCCAATAGATGGGCATCCACTCAGTTTCCAGTTTCTTGCCACTACAAAAAGGGCTGCCATAAACATTTTTGCACATGTGGGTCCTTTTATCATTTTTATGATCTCTTAGGGAAGTTTTTTTAGGGAGTTCATTGATGGTTTGTTTAATTTTTTTTTCTAAAATGGGTCTATTTAAATATTTTATTTCCTCTTCTGTTAAACTAGGCAACTTTATTTTTGTAAATATTCATCCATTTCACTTAGATTGTCAGATTTATTGGCATACAGTTGGGCAAAATAGCTCCTAATTATTGGTTAAATTTCCTCTTTATTGGTGGTGAGTTCAGTCTTTTCATTTTTGATACTTGTAATTTTGTTTTCTTCTTTCCTTTTTCTAATGAAATTAACCAAAGGTTTATCTATATTGTTGTTTTTTTTCATAAAACTAACTCTCAGTTTTGTTTATTATTTCGATAGTTTTCTTACTTTCAGTTTTATTAAAATCTCCTTTGATTTTCAGAATTTCTAATTAGGTATTTAATTGGAGGAGGGTTTAATTTGTTCTTTTTCTAGATTTTGTAGTTGCATGCCCAATTCATTAATCCTCTCTTTCTCCATTTTATTCATATAAGGATATAGAAATATAAAATTTCCTCTAAGAACTTCTTTGGCTGCATCCCATAAGTTTTGGCATGTTGTCTCATTATTGTCATTCTCTTGGATTAAATTATTGATTGTTTCTATGATTTGTTGTTTGACACACTCATTTTTTAGGATTAGATTATTTAGCTTCCAATTACTTTTTGGTCTATTTACCCCTGGCTTTTTATTGAATGTGATTTTTATTGCATCATGATCTGAGAAGGATGCATTTATTACTTCTGCCTTTCTGCATTTGTTTGTGAGGTTTTAATGCCCTAATAATATGGTCAATTTTTGTGTAGGTGCCATGGGCCACTGTCTATCCCCATTCAATTTTCTACAGAGGTCTATCATAACTAACTTTTCTTTTTTTTAATTAAAGCTTTTTATTTTCAAAACATATGCACAGATAATTTTTCAACATTAACCCTTGCAAAATCTTGTGTTCCAACTTTCTCCCTCTTCCCCCAGATGACAAATAATCCAATATATGTTAAACATGGTAAAAATATAACATACCTGACTTTTGGAAAATTATATTCACCTCCTTAACGTCTTTTTTATTTATTTTGTGGTTAGATTCATCTACATCTGAGAGAGGGATGTTGAGATCCCCCGCTAATATAGTTTTGCTATCCTTCTTCTTGCAACTCACTTAACTTCTCCTCTGAGAATTTGGATGCTATACCTCTTGGTGCATATATGTTTAGTATGGATATTACTTCGCTATCTCTGGTACCCATTAGCAAGATGGAGTTTCCTTTCTTATCTCTTTTAATTAGATCTATTTTTGCTTTTGCTTGGTCAAAGATCAGGATTACAACTCTTGCTTTTTAAAAAAAATTTCAGCTGAAGCTGAATAGATTCTGCTCCATCCTTTACTTTTACTCTATATGTATCTCTCTACTTCAAATATGTTTCCTGTAAACAACATATTTTGAGATTCTGGTTTTTAATACACTCTGCTATCTGCTTCTGCTTTGTGGGAGAGTTCATCCCATTCTCGTTCACAGTTAAGATTATTAACTCTCTATTTCCTGCCATCCTATTTTCCAGTATTTATAACTTTCTCTCTTTCACCCTTTACCTCCTCACCAGTGTATTGCTTTTGACCCCCACCTCCCTCAATCTGACCTCCCTTCTATCAGCCTTCCCTTTTCCTCTCCTATTTCCCTATATGGTAAGATAAATTTCTATACCAAACTACATATGTATATCATCCTCCCTTTGAGCCAAATCTGATGAGATTGTTTCAAACAGTGCTCATCCCCTTCACTTCTTTCCCTCAACTGTAATAGGTCTTTTTCATGTGTTATAATTTATCCCCGCTTTACCTCTCCTTTTTTCTTTCCCCATTACAATCCTTTTTCCACCTCTGATTTCTTTTTTTCTATTATCACATCAAATTCAACTCATACCCATACCCTCTATGTATAATCCTTCCAACTGCTCTGACAAAGGTACAATTCTCAAGAGTTACGAGTATCATTTTGCCATATAGAGATGTAAACATTTTAACCTTTAAAAACATAGTTTTTTCTTTGTTATTTACCTTTTAATGCTTTTCTTAAGTCTTGTATTTGAAGATCAAATGTTATGTTCAGATGTGGTCTTTTTTCATCAGAAACGATTGGAAACACCCTATTTCATTGAATGTTCATCTTTTCCCATGAAGATACTTTATTGTAGTTTAAGCTCCTTTGCCTTCCAGAATATCATTCCAGGCCCTCTGATCCTTTAAGGGGGAAGTGGTAGGTCCTGGGCAAGCCTGACTATGGCTCCTCAATATTTGAATTGTTTCTTTATGGCTTTGTTTTCTCCTTGATCTGATAATTACAATATTCCTTGGAATTTTCATTTTGGTGTCTTTCAGGAGGGGATTAGTGGATTCTTTCAATGACTTTTATCCTTTGGTTCTATGATATCAGGGCAGTTTTCTTTGATGATTTCTTGAAAGACATTGTCCAGGTTCTTTTTTTGATCATGGCTTTCAGGTAGACCAATAATTCTCAGGTTATCTCTCTTGGATCTATTTTCCTGGGTTGGTTGTTTTTTTCCAATGAATTATCTTACATTTTCTTCTATTATTTTCATTTTACAAATTTTGTTTGACTGATTCTTGATGTCTCATTGAGTCATTCACTTCCATTTCTCTAATTCTAATTTTTAATGAATTATTTTTTTGTTAACTTTTTTTTAACCTCCCTTTTCATTTGACCAATTGTACTTTTAAAGGAGTTGTTTTGTTCAGTGGATATTTTCCCCATTTCACCCAATTTATTTTTAAGGAGTTATTTTCTTCAGTCAATTTCTGTGCTTCCTTTTCTAAGCTGTTGGCTTTCTCCCCCTACATTTTCATAATTCTCCTGCATAGCTATCATTTCTTTTAGTGGCTTTAAGACTATTCCCTCCTAAGAGGCAGTGCCTTTCAGTAGGAAGTGCTCTGACTTTGGATCGGAGGATCTGGATTCAAATCTCACCTCTGTCTCATTACCCTGTGACTTGGGACAAATTATTTCCCCTCCCTTAGAATGTCTCCCCATCTGTCAAGTCAGAGGGTTGGTCTCAGAGGTCCCTTCCAGTCCCATATATGACCTTCTTCTCTTTGAGAGTTATAGACTAACTTGTTCCTTCCCTTATTCCTTGGGGTTTAACAGCCACACGATAAGCCCTGAGAGCTCATTGTTTGCCTTCTTTCTCCCATAGATGACAGTCAGCCCTTTGTGCAAAGATACTATGAGAAGCCACTGATGATCACTGTGTTTTCGGGAGCACGGGAGGTGATAGTCCCCTGCCGAGTAACTTCTCCTGACCTAAATGTCAAGCTGGGTTTGGTAAGTGCTACTTTGGGGATCTCAGTGAGATCTGAGATGTGGAAGATAAGGGTATTTTGGTTCTTTTCCAACTTCCCTTGGAGTGTTCGTCTTTGCCCCCATAATCCCCATCTGACCATCCAATCCATAGCCGTCAAAGTCTAAGTCATTTGATAAGCATCCTTCAGATTCTGTGCAAGAAAGTCATATTATTGAACCGGCACAAATAGTTTCTGAGGCAATCTCCATGAAGAAATGCAAGAGAGTAGCATCTTGCAAGGCCTACCCAAATTAGGCACTTTTTGGAAGACAACAATAATAGTAACTTGTTCTTTAGTCGTTTTTCAGTCACATCTGACCCTCTGTGACCCCATTTGGGCTTTTCTTGGCAGAGATACCAGTGTAGTTTGCCATTTCTGTCTCCAGCTCATTTTACATATGAGGAAAGTGAAGCAGTCAGAGTTAAGTAACTTGCTCAGGGTCACATAGCTACTAAGTGTCCAAGGCTAAATTTGAACTCAGGTCTTCCTGACTCCACACTTGGAGCTCTATCCATTGTGCTACCTAGCTGGTACCAATAATAGCAGCTAGCATCCAGTATCTCTGCCAAGAAAAGCCCCAATGGAGTCTTCAAGAGCTAGATATAACTGAAATGATCGAACAGTAACCACAGTGAGCTAGGCACCATGGATGAAGCAATGCCTGCCCTCAAATAGTTTACAGACGTGAGGGTGAGAGAGGAACAGAGAACGACGTATACAAGTTACCCGTCTACACCTTGTTTTCCTTTCTTTTTTTAAATCGTTGACATCTTGTTTTATGCTTGTCTTAGTTTCCAAATCAATTCTTCTTTTCATCCATCTCTAGAGAGCCAATCTTAATTCAAGGAAAATTTTTAAAAAGAAAAAGAGGTACAAAAAAGGAAGTTTACCAAAACGAATGATCATGTCGGCAAGCTCTGCCAGGATATGTAGTGCTTCACACTCATAGCCCCCCCACCTCTGCAATCAAGAGAGAAAGGCACATTTTCTCTTCTTTTCTGTGATACCTTACTTGATCATTTTGTAAGTTCTGTTCCTTTCTCTGTAAAATGAGGGGATTGAACTATATACTCTAAGGGTCTCCCTAGTTCTAACAGTCTATGACTTTGTAATCTTGTTTCTGACAATTGAGGATGGTTTTGAACACTTTTGAAGGTCAAAAAATCCCTAATTCTAAAACATCATCCCCGTGGGCAAACTATCCTTCATCCTCCTGCTTAAGAATACCTAGCTACTGGAGAAAGAAGCTCCCATTTCTATTATGACATCGTTCCCATTTTGCTACTGAAGAAACTGAGGCTTTCTTAAGAGAATCATTTGTTTTAAAGCTAAGAGAGACCTTCCAGATGAGCTAGTCCAACCCCTGTGCCTTGTCCAAAGTCACAGTTAAGTTACAGTTAATCTGATTTGAGCCTTTCATTTTGCAGAGGTATAAACTGAGGCTCAGAGAGTCAAAGTGACTTGCTAAGGCCATGAGTAGCAGAGTTGAACTTGAACCCAGGTCTTCTGGCTTAGGAATGTCCCCCGAAGACTCTTGTAAACTGATACAAAGTGGAGGAAACAGAACCAGGAAAACAATATACACTCTGACTCCAACCACATAAATGGAAGGATTTGAAAAACAGACCAAAAAACCCCAACTGGATGCTCTGTAACCAAATGACCAAGCTGGGATCTGAAAGGAATTGAGAAAAATGGAGTTGCCTTCCATCTTTGGAGAGGTGGAGGAATATCGGTATGGAAGAGCACATATACTGTCACATGTGGGTGCTCAATTGGTTCGTTTTGAGAAACTGGATTTTCCTCCCCTTGCTTTTATTTCTTTGTTATCAGGATGACTTGTCAGGGAGGGGAAGGAGAAGGGATATATTTAGAAATGAGGATGATGTCAAAACAAAAGATATTAATTAAAGTGAGATTTTCAAAAAGAATGGCCTCTTAACAGAGTTCTACTGCTGTCAGGAGAGACTGTCTCAAAAGGAAAAAGAAAGGGGCCCCTGTGTTTGGGGGACCTCGCTTCCAATAACAGGGCCGGGGAGGGAATGCAGGATGCAGTCAGCGGCAGAGGTATGCACTCAGCTGGCCCTTGCCACCAGCCTCCGTTCCCTCCTAATGAGGGCGGACAAGCCACACCCAGCCAGCCTCAGTGACTGCGTGGAGCCTCCATGTCTCCTTCCCATGCCAAGAGGAAGCTTCAGGCAAGGAAGGGACCCGGCTAATTTTGAACATCCTTTTCCCCAAATTAAACAGCTGCCAGCAGCCTTGAAATTTCACCTTGAAAGGTCAAAAGAGGTGTGGTGAGAAGAGGGACATCTTTGCTTGTCTTTCCCAACACACTAACCTTTTAAGAAAAAAGGCAGGAGCCTGACATTTCCCAAACAGCCACAATGGAAGCCTAAGGGTTGCTCGAGGCCCTTATTTCTATGTTACCTTAAATTCAGGGAATGTTAGAACTGGGAGGGTCTTAAAACAGAGAATGTCATAGCTCGGGAGCATCTTAGAACAAAGCAATGCCAGGCTTGGGAGAGAACTTAGAACAGCTAATGTTAGAACTGGGAGAGATTTTAGAATCCTGAACATCAGAACTGAGAGAGACCTTGGAGCTCATCGAATCCAGGCTTCTCATTTCCCAGAGGAGGAAGCTCAGCATAGTTTCCCTTTCATTCTGACTGAGAATGATCATAGGCCCGAGCGCCAAATCTTTTTTCTTGTACAACTTTGCGCCAGGTTCCACTCAGATGACAGCCAAATTCTAGTGACATTTCTTCTAATTTTTGCTTTACTGGGACTTATCTTCCTTATCTGTAAAAGGATGAGACAGGGCTGGACTGAATAAATTAATCCATCAAGCATTTATTAAGCACCTAGGGGTTAACCCTAGGGGTTCTGCACGTTTAGCAGCTTGTGGTGCTGGGGTAGTCCCAAGCCTCAAGGAATTTGCCTTTTATAGGTCTTAAAATGCCCTCCCATGATTTATAGAGCAAGTCTACTTCAAGAAACACTTCTTAAGCCGCTACTGTTTACAAGTCCTTGAGCTTGGTGCTAAGGATTTTAAGATGAAGAACACCCGTCTCAAGAAACCCAGAGCTTCTGACAAGGGAATATAGACTGTGCGAGAAAACAGGTACAATAAACAGTAAAAATGGCATCCAAGCAAAAGGCTGAAGCAGAAGAGCTCACATTTTATGAAGACTTCTCTGCTAATGGGGCAGTTTGGTGGCACTGCAGTACATAGAGTACCAGGTCTAGAATCAGGAAAGTTTGAGTTCAAATTTGGCCTCAGACCCTTACTAACTATGTAACCTTGGCCAAGTCACTCCACCCTGTTTGCCTCAGTTTCCCCATATGTCAAATGAGCTGGAGAAGGAAATGGCAAATCACTCTAGTATCTATGCCAAGAAAACCTCAACGGGGCCACAGAGTCATACATTGCTAAAAACCAACTGAACAATAATCTCTGCTAATAGCCACAAATGAGTCTGGTGGGCATTCAAGTTTACAAGGCAAGGCATCTTCAAATGAGATAACTAGCCTGTGTAAAGTGCTTTGCCATCCTTAATGCTCTGCGTAAATGCCATTAATGCTAATATTTCACTGGGGGAGGCAAAGTAGAGGTTAGCAGAGTTTTGCTGAAGAGCTGATAAAGGTCATGCAAATTGGGGATCAGCATCATTTAATGGAAAGGACCCCTATTTGTATCCTTGAATGCTATCCTTGATCTAGAACTGGAAGGGACCCCAGAGGTCATCAAGTCCAACCCCCTTGTTTTATAGAGAAAGAACTGAGGCACAGGGACTGGAAAGTGCTTGCCTAAGGTTACACAGAGGACCCTAGATGTAGAACTGGAAGGGACCTCAGAGATAACCTAGTTTAACCCTTTCCTTTTACAGAGGAGGAAATAAGGAAGAGAGACTTGTCTTCCATTCCAATGCAGCCTTCAGAGTCCAAGGACCTAAGTTTGAATCCTGGAGCCTAAAGAATCAGGGCCAATCTCTTTCCCACTCTGGGGTCTCATCCCTGGAGTGCTCTCCCTCCTCATTACTGTTTTTTTTTTTTTTTGAATTCCTGACTCCCTGCCAGCCTCAGTTCAAGCTCCACCTTCTGCTATTCTTGAATCATGGTGGTGCCCCACCCCAGAGGCTAGTGACCTTTCCCATCATCTCGTGTCCATTATATACACGTTTTATGTTTTTATAAGTTCTAGATGTGTCTATAGGTTCTAGGTGTGTGTATTCTATGCATGTTTCATGCACCTGTGGGTTCTATATGTGTCTATTCTCTGCCTGTCATATATCTAGAGGTTCTAGGTACTTCTACTCTATATGTGGCTTGTGTTTCTATAGATCCTAGATATGTCTATTCTATGTATGTCTTATACACTTGTAGGTTCTAGAGGTTTCTCTGCCATATATGTTCTATGTTTCTATAGATTTTAGATGTATCTATTCCATGTCTGTCTTATGCATCTGTAGGTTCTAGAGGTGTCTATTCTACATGTGTCTTGTGGTTTTTATATGTTTAGATGTATCTATTCTATGCATGCTATTAACCTATAGGTTCTAGATGTTTCTATTCTATATATGGCCTATATTTCTACAGAAATAGTGTATATTCTGTATATGTCATATGCATCTATAGATTCTAGATGCCTTCATTCTATGTGTCTTGCGTTTCTATAGATTTTAGATGTGTCTATTCTACTCACACCTTAAGTTTCTACAGATTCTATACATGCCTACTTTGTGCCCATATTATGTGTCTGTGGGTTCTATACATGTCTATTCTATTCTTATCTTGTGTTTCTATAGGTTCTATATGTATTCTATACATATCTAAAGTGTCTACAGGTTCTATGTGTATCTATTCTATACATATTTTGTGTTTCTACATAGTTTATACTTGTCTATTTCATGTGTCTTGTGTTTCTATAGGTTCTGCATGTATCCCTTTTATATGCATTTTATGTGTCTGTGGATTGTTCTATGCGTGTCTATTCCATGCGTGTTTCAGGTTTCTACAGGTTCTATATGTTTATTCCATGTGTGTATTGTGTTTCTATGGATTCTATATGTGTCTATTCTATATACATTTTTTAATAGCTTTTTATTTACAAGTTATATGGATGGGTAACTTTACAGCATTAACAATTGCCAAACCTCTTGTTCCAATTTTTCCCTCTTTCCCCCCACCCCTCCCCTAGATGGCAGGATGATCAATACATGTTAAATATATTAAAGTATAAATTAGATACACAATAAGTATACATGACCAAACCGTTATTTTGCTGTACAAAAAGAATCGGACTCTGAAATATTGTACAATTAGCCTGTGAAGGAAATCAAAAGTGCAGGCGGACAAATTCTATACACATCTTATGTGTCTATAAATTCTATATGTGTCCATATGTTTATACACATATTGTCTGCCCTATTCAAATGAAAGCCGCTCAGAGGCAGGGGCTAGTTCACTTTTGTATTTGTATAAATGCTAATTTTTTGGATGAAAGTATTGGATTGGAACCCGTGGTCATATTGACTTTAATAACCACAAATAAACACTATTGCATCTTCATTGCTTTCGCTAACCATTTCCCAAAGGCATTTAATCCAGTTCTGCTCACACCTAGGAATTTGCAGAGTCTACTTCAAGTCTAACCCCTTCAGACTAGATGACCTCTGAGCTACCTTCCAGTTCCGAAGCTATGGACTCCTGATCTCTATGATTCTGTAGAAGATCCTTGTGCGATTTAAGTTCCATCAAAGGACTTGCTTAAGGTCACACAGAGGACCCTAGATCTAGAACTGGAAGAAATGGAAACATTTTTTAAGCCGCTACTGTTTACAAGTCCTTGAGCTTGGTGCTAAGGATTTTAAGATGAAGAACACCCGCCTTAAGAAACCCAGAGCTTCTGACAAGGGAATATAGACTGTGTAGAGAAATAGGTACAAGAAACAGTAAAAATGGCATCCAAGCAAAAGGCTGAAGCAGAAGAGCTCACATTTTATGAAGGCATAGGAGGCAGGTTTCACTGCCAGGGCCTCCGGCTCCGTTGCCTTTTCCCCCCACAGCACTGACTCACTTGCCATGTTTGGGAGCCCATTCTTCATCTGTGTAGCTTAGTTTAAGCTAATACTGAAAGCCAAACTAAATCTTTTCATCTGTCTCCCTCTTCCTACAGTTCAACCTGGAAAAGTTCAACTATACGAGCAAGGACTGGGACCCCCAGAAAGGCTTCACGGTCATACGCCCATCCTTTCAATTCTTCAGCGATCTGCTCCAGTGTGTGACCGAAGTCCATGGCAAGACCTATAAATCCCTTTACCTGCCGCAGAAATTAGGTGAGTGTGCCTTACCACACCCAGAACCCCACCTGGAATTAAGGCTTCATGTGTCCTGAAGCCTGGCCTGGAGGGGGTATATCATGTTAGAAAGGAGCAATTCTTTAGGAATTAGGCCGGGCCTGAGTTAGGATGACCCCTCTTCATATCCCACTGCTGCTACTGATCCTACTAGTTGCTGAATGACCTCTAGAAAGTTATTTACCCTTCAATTTCATATCCATCCCAGAACTCCAGTAAAAGAATTTTTGAGAACGTAGAAAAAAATCTATGCCCTCAGGAAGAGGAAACAGCTTTCTGTGCCCCCTAAAACTTAGTCACAAGGAAACACGAGGGACCGGGGCTTTATACAAAGATGAGCTTCCTGACAAAGCTCCAAACTGACCTGAGCACAAATCCTCTCTCCACTACTCCTGATGAACTTTGTTGATAGGGAGCTCCCTCTCTCCTGGGGTAGCTGATTCTAATGATGGAATTTCTAGTTGTTATGGGATTTCCCCCTATGTCTGGCTGAAACCTGCTTCCCTTGTGACTCTCATCTTATTCCTAGTAAACTCTCACCAATTAGAGCCTGTGCCCCATTGAGTTCCTGAAAGATTCAGGAAAGCTGAAAAAATCATATTTCTTAATAACAAAAATGAATAGGACCCCTAGTCATCGAACCTGAAGGGACCTCAGAAACCATTAGGATTAAGTTCCTCCTTTACAAATGTGGAAAGTGAGGCCATAGTGGTTTGATTTACCTAGGATCACACATCTAATAAGTATCTGCCTCAGATACTTTCACTCAGGACTTCCTGACTCCCAACTTCAGTGGCCTCTCCATCCCCTCGTGTGGCCTCTCCATCCCCTCGTGTGGCTCTCCATCCCCTCGTGTGGCCTCCATAGGAGACAATGCCCTTTCCTACTAAACCTGTTGAATTCTTACTCATCCTTTAGTCCATATCTGATGTCACCACCTGTAGGATGGCTCCTTTGATTTTCCCAGTTACCCCGTGGACCACAAGTAGTTTTTGATACCTCTCCCGTCCTTGCATGTTATTGTGCATTATTTGTGTTCGGAGCTAAATTTAGTTAGTTCCTGTGGGCAGAAGTTATGTTTTATCTATACTTTGTATCCTCTCCCTCCCCCAGTGGCCATCACAGAACTTTGCATACAGTAGGTATTTAATAGATGTTTGTTGGTTGGGATTGAATTCTAAAGCAGTGCTACAGAATCCCCTTTGTAACCTTGGCTGGAATGGTGGGTGTGGTTAGCTACAAAGGCTTTGGAAGGTCTTCTCCAGCCTTTTGGAGTCCTCATTCCACATTTTGATCAAGTGAGGGGATACTGATGAGGAGCTGGCCAGTTTCCTTTCTTTCTCTCCTATTTTCCTTTCCAGTGGGGTGGGCTCATGTCTTCTGCACCAGTCGGGGGAGAGTTTGAGTCTCCATTCTGTCTTCCAGAAACCAAAAAGGAGAATATTGCCATCAGAGTCAATCACCAAAAACTGCTCGCAGGAGAAACCCTCAGTCTAACCTGCACAGCTGAGACCACATTCAATGGGCGCATCGAGCTTGACTGGGAGTACAAGAGGAAAGGGGTGAGAGATCCCTTATCCAGCTGGAGGGAGGGGCTGGCTCCCTTCTTCTGCCGGCAGTCTCTGATGGATGGTCTAGAGCCTTCTTGATCACCAGCAGTCTGTGCACGACGGGCTCTAGATCACCACCGGCCTCGGCGTGCTGGGTTCCAGATCACCAGCACTTGCTCACTCGGCACATGGGGGGTTGGGTTCTAGATCGTCGGCAGCCCCCGTTGCTGGGTTCTAGCTCTAGCATCTATAGACTGAGGTCTTTCTAGCTCAAATACTGTACTCTGAGGGCCACCTGGCTTGAGCATTCTATGGGTTAGGTTCTAAGGCCTCCCTTAGTTCTGATGTACTCTGTTCTAAAGTTCTCCCAGCTGTGGCTTTTTGTGTTCTGAAGTCCCTCCCGCTCGGACAGTGGTTGTGGTTGTTTCCTGCCGTTTCTGCCATGCTTAGTTGTTGGTCATGGCTGGCTTCCTCTTCCGAGGAGTTTGGGCTATAGGATGACTTGACACGGACACATGATTTACCCACGTCGGTAGTCACTTTCCTGTGCTTGCTGCTTTTGGATTTAGCTCTTGGCCATTCACTTAAGCCCTTTCTTCTTGAGATTCTGCTCTAGGCAAAATGGTGCCATTGAGGAAACTGCCTGTCTACAGCTATCTCCCCAACTCAAACTGAATTCTGATTCATAGATTTGGAGGATTTAGAGGGAAAGGGACCTAAGATAGGGCCTGGGCTTGACACTCATTAGTTCTATCACATGGGTCACAGCTGGCCACTGTCTGTCAAGAGACCTATATTCATAAATAGACTGTTCTTTCACCCAAGACCAGCAACCACGCTTTGTGCTCTGGCCTATCTGGAGTATATCGCCCATTTTGGGTCCTGGGCACCTTTCACAGAGACTCCTGTTTTGTTCTAGTTGTTTCATGGGTATGAATTCCCTGAGGATGGGGCCTGAGTCTTAGCTATGTCTGTACTCTCCCCCAAAGCTAGCTCAGGTCTGAGTTCATGGGAAGACCTCAGCCAACACTTTGTGGAGGCTTAAAGGGTTCACTCGGCTTTGATCGTTCTTTCTGCCACCTCACAGAACAAAGCACATCCCAAGTACTATGAAATTAAGAAGAACATGGACCAAAGCACCTCTGTGTACAAAAGCTATAGTAACCTGACCATCTGGAATGTGACCACGGAGGACAGTGGCCTCTACCGATGTCGGGAAGGCAATGGTTCAAGCCTCCAGACCAGCGTCAACATCACCGTGCTGGGTAAGTCGCCTCTCCTTCCGCATTCTACAGGCTTCCTATTTCCAACATCCTTTGTTCTAAGGTCCCTCCCATCCCTCTCCCATCTTCTGGGCCTAACTGACACACTCGGTAGTCTTCATAGACAGTATTTCATTCTTTCTCTCCGTGCCTTTGCTCAGGCTGTGCCCCATGCCTAAAATGTTCTTCCTCCTTACCTTCCCCACTTAGCTTCCCTCAAAGTGCCTCCCTACATATAGGCCACTCTTAGATTCCCACATACTATTGCCCTTCCCTGCATAATGACTCCATGCATATTTAGTATTTATTTTATTGTGTACATGTTGCCCCTGAATGGACCGGGCCATTTTTGTCAGCCTGGCGTGCAATAGGTGCTTGATAAATGCTTGTTGAAGGACCTGTCGTGAAGCCCACAAAGGCCTAGTTTGTGCATCGGTTGTCCTTCTAAATCTTGTTTTTGTCCACATTCTGTTTTCAGAGAAAGCATACATCAATGTGACCTACAGACGGAATACCGTGTATGAAGTGACTGCCGGCCATGGTGTGCAGAAGCTGTCTGTCAGAGTGGATGCCTTTCCTAGGCCCAATGTGACCTGGTCTGTTGGCCTTCCTTTGCTTTCTTTTCTTTCCTCCCTTCCTCTCCCCTCCCCTCCCATTCCCTCTTTTTTGCTCCCCTCCCATCTCCTGTCTTCTCCCCTTATTTCCCCTCCCCTCCCTTCCCTTCTTCTCCCCCTCCATCACTTTCCCTCTCCTCCTCTTCTCACCTTCTCCTCACCTCTCCACTTCTTCCCTTCCCCATTTCATCCCCTTCCCCTTTTTTCTCTTCTCCTCTCCACTCCTCTTTTTCCCTTCCTTCCCCTCCACTCTCCTTTCCTTGATGGAGTCCCTCTCTTCACCCAGATCCTCAGGAAAAATGGATGACCCCAAACTGAGACAGAGAAATCCCTTTTTATTTATATGATCCATATGTTGGATGTCACTATCTTTGTTCATCATCTCTTCTGTAATAGGATGTAAGCTCCTTTAGTGGCCACCTGCTTCATTTGTGTCTTTGTAGCCAGACTAAGACAAGTGCCCAACCCATGAGTGGCTAATAAATAAATGCTTGTTAATAAGTAGATTAGAGAAGGCAATGGCAAAACATCCCAGTATCTTTGCCGAGAAAACTCAAGATGGGGTCACGAAGAGTCAGACATGACTGAAAAATGACTGATCGATAACATAAAAATGAATACATGGCAATTTCAAGGTCCCTTATTGTTAATTCCTAGAGCTTATGATTTCCTATCAACACGAGAGCTTTCAAGATGATCTTCTTGTCCCTTTTTTGGTGACTAATTGTGAAGAGTTCAAACACTAGAAGGTATAACTGGGGGTCTAAAGAACTTCCTCAGAACTGATCATTTCTCTGTCCCTCCTGACAGGTACAAAGATGGCCAGCTGATCCCAGAGAACCTTACCTACCATTCTGACCCATTAAGATACAGACTCATCATCACAGATGTGAAAGTGAAGCATTCTGGGAATTATACCATCGTTCTGAGGAACACCCAGCATGGCCTCTGTGAAAACCGAACCATTCAACTACTTGTCTATGGTGAGTTTCTGGGACTTGGGGGCCTTGTTCCTAACTTTGTTTTCTGTGATTGTGTCTGTACTTCAAGGAAAGGGAGAAGTTAGCTAACTTGAAAAATTAATGACAGTGGCCCCAGTCGTTGGCCCCCACCCTCATGGGAGCTCTCTGTCAGGAAGCTTTGGAGGAAGGCCCAGCCTGGAAACAGCAGTGAGGTGGCCTCCTGCCCTTTGTGCCAGCCTTCTGGGTGAAGCTCCTTGGAAGATACTGGCTCTAGAGTGAGCAGAAATACTAGTTAGATGGTCCCTACAGGTCCAGGTGGAGTCAAGTGCCTTTGTTTACAGGTAAAGAAAACAGGAAGCCAAGTGAGGGAAGTGATTTGTCCTTTTAGCATTGAAGGAACTATTAAGTTGCCAGTCACTATTAAGTTGGCAGTCATCCAGGCTTCCAACCTCAGAGTCATCCCGAACTCCTCACTCCACAACCATTGCTCCATCTTGCCACTTCTGTCTTTCCGACATTGCTTGCATATGGCCCCCCTCCATTCACGCAGTCGCCACTCGCCTCTTGTCTGGACTACTGGCCCCTATCATCTTTAGAAAAATCACTTGTCAGGTTCAACCCCAAGCTGTGTGAGCTCAGGCAAATCACCTCACTCCTCTCAGCCTCACTTTCCTCATCTGTCCAGTGGAGATAATAGTTATCCCTTCCACATCATAACTTTCCCTGTTGGGGTTTCCACATATCATAGGTTGGCAGAAGAAATTCAATGGGAACTTTTTGGAAGTTGTGCAGAAGCAGCAGACGATATGTGAAGGCCAGGGGATGACCCCAAAGTTCAGAAACTCAGAAGTGCCTAAAAACATGTTTTGTACCACATCCTATATTTTACTTTTAATACCATAATAATTCAGCCTTTTTCTCTGGTACAAAACAAAAAAACTTTATAGGGATTTTTCCCGTTTGTGGGGCTACTCTGTCCCCGATTTCTGAAATAAGGAGGGAATAACTGCAATATCTATTTTACCCACTTCTTCAAGGCATTAAAAGGAAGGTGTTTTGTGGACTGAGAAGTTCTGTGGGGTTCTAATGGCTGGAGAACCTGTTTTGTCACTTGGCCTACACGGCATATGGCCCACGATGATCCGGAGTGCAGCCCAAACCAGATAAAAGTATAATTCATTCATTTATAATAAAATAGGATACTAGCAGAATAAGAAGCCAATGAACACGGGTCGTTTTGGAAAAGGGTAGGTTTCCCTGAAGCCTGCAGGTCTGGCGGCCCCCATTTCTAATCGCGTGGGATGCCCTGACTTGGCAGTTCTGTGTTCCAGAGAAGGGGTTATCCAGGGTTTCCTCCCCACAAAATTCTCCATGCCAATAAAAATCAGCTCTCTCTCTTATTGTTGCCGGGATTATTATTGAAGTACAGCTTGTCACATAGTGGCCCAGCTAGGCTGCAGCCCATTTCTAGGTCTCCTTCCCATCTCGTGAAAATCTTAAATTAGTATCTGCCTTTCGCCAATGATAAAACTTCCTCCCGGAAAAGGGGAGTGACCCGCCGAGATCATGTGACTCTAAGGGAGAAGAGCCAGGTTGCCTAGCAACATGAATTCATCAACTTAGCCCCCAACACAAAGGATAAAACAGGCTCTTTGTGGGCGGGAGAGATGCCTGCTGTGTGGCCCCAAGTGGCGCACCAAGCTCCTCTCTGCCTCCTGAGTCTGTGGAAGGAGCCGTGCCCTTTCGGCGGAGCTAGTATTGGGGTGTGCTTCGGAGGACCTTTATTTCTGGGGTACTTCAGACTTTGGACTGGAGCCAAGCTGGTTACAACTTAATAATGATACTGGTTGTGGGACCCTGGGTAAGTTATTTTATGCCTTTCAAACCTCTCTATAAGAGCTATAATATAGAATAGGATATAAATAATAGCCTACATCTATATAGCACCTACTATGTGCCAAGGTATCGGGAAACCCTTTACTACTTATCTAATCAATCCTGAGAGGTAATTGGCATCATTATCCCCATTTGACAGATGAGGAAATTGAGGCAGACACAAATGAAGTGATTTGCTGTGGTCACACTAGTCAGCGTCTGAGACTGGACTTCAATTCAGGTTTTCCTGAGTCTAGGCCCAACTCTGTACACACTGTAGCGCCACCTGGCTGCTTCAATGTTTGTTCTACATTCTTTACAAGGGTATATTATAAGGAAAGAGAAGTCTGTTCTCTTTCAACTCAGGAGCCCCAAATTCTCAGAGTTCCCTTTGTCCGGGTCCCTGGGAGGGGCCCCTTTCCCCTAAAGGGCTCTATCTTTCTACCCCAGAAAGTTGAGTAGGCCCCGGCTTCTTAAACTGTGGCTCACAGCCTCATAATGGAAAGTGGGGGTCACAAAATGATGATTTATTACCAGAAAATGTTTAATTTGTGCCCCTATTTTATATATTTGTATACCTGGAGTAACATAAAAGTTTCTCGGGTGAAAAGGGGTTCACGAGTGGAAAAAATTTAAAAAGCCCGACACTAGCGTAGGACTAGGGAACTCACTGAATGGAGCCGGTGCTCCCCTCATTAGCTCTGCTCCATTCAGAATAAGGAATTAAGCCAAGGCAGCTCGGTGACACAGTGAATAAAGCACCAGCCCTGAAGCTAGGAGAACCCAAGTTCAAATACAACCTCAGATAATTAACATTTACTGGCTGTGTGACCCTGGACAAGTCACTTAACCCCAGTTGCCTTGCAAAAAAAAATAATAATAATAATAATTAGCCTCATTTGCAAAAGGGAGCTGGTGAGGGGCAGACGGTTGCCATAGTCACTGATCTGGTTAAGTAGCAGCAGCCAGATTTGAACTCAGACCTCCTGGCACTGTGGTATAATGGAATGAAAGCAAGCTTCGAAGCCAGGAGGCCTGGGTTTGATTCACAAACTTATTGCCTACTTATTTCTTGCCTGGCCTTGACTTCCTTTCCCTTTTGGGCCTCAGTTTCCCCAACTGTTAAATGATACCGAATAAAAGTCTTTTCTAGTTCTGAATCTATGGTCCAGTGACCCCCAAGCCCCCGGATCCAATGTTCTTCCCATTAAAGCTCACTTCCTTCATCTAGATGCCTCCGTTTCCTCATCTGGAGAACGGCAATAATGTTAATACTACTAGGAATAGGCCCATAATAATGTGATTATTGGGCTAGCTTCCTCCTGGGTTAATAATAGCAGCAGTCTATGGTAGGAGGAGCTTGGCTGGAGCCTTCGGGATGATATTAATAGTAAGTATCTTGGCTGCCTATAGAAAGAGCTCACGAGGCAGCCCCCGCCATCAGCATCATGTAACTCTTCTCCTAATCCTCCTCACTCCCATCAAAGCAAAGAAATGGAGGAGGGAAGCCATTCCCAGAATATTTTAAAGAAGGGGGGAAACATCACCCCCTCTCCTTCTGGAAGTGTCTCCCCAGCCAAAATCTGACCGGGAAATGATTTTCCGTCGTCCAGGCCGGAGCGACGTGCCAATGCACACTCATCTTCCGGGGGAGCCAAAATGGAGTCACCGCACTCGACCCTCACTCCGCTGCCCCTTCCTGCTCTGTCCCATTTCCAGCGAGTGGTTTAGGATTGACGAGGTCTTCACCTTGCCACCCACTCTCCCTGGAGCTCTCCAGCCTTTTCACTTAACCAGGGCCAGCATTTGCTCTGGGTCAGGGGGAGGTTCGGGGGTTTGAAAGGTAGCTGGGGGATCGGGAGGACGAGTCTCCTAGGCCACTCCTGTAGGACCCTTCTGTTCCACAATGGGGAGGCACAGAGCCCCTCCTCTAATGCCATATGGGGACCGGTTGGGGGCTGGGGCCAGGGAAGCAGCTTCGTTCTGTGATGTGCCCCCAAAGCTCGGGTGCTGACCCTTCAGGCGGGCCCCAGGGGTCTCGGGAGAGCCGGCTTAATGAGAAAATTATGGCAGCTATTTTCATCACCTTGGAAGGAAGCAGAGAAGACAAGAGGTCAGAGGGAGTGTGGTGGGGGGAGGGAGAGTGACAAAAATCTCAACTATGCATCTCGAGTTCTTGCTGCTGCTCCTTTTCTGTGGCTTGGTGTCCCTGGGCCTTCTTCCTCCCCCTCCCCAGCCCCTCTTGGGAGAGAAAAAGCTTGTAGCAGTTGGCCTGCTCTCCTTGAATCCTCCAATCAGAGGGTGGGGAGGAGGCTCAGTGGCCTTCAAGACCACCCGTGCCCCAAAAGGAATCCTCATCATAGCAGTGCTGACAAACAGCCAGCTGCTGGGCCGGGGAAGCTCACCTCTTGGCAGGGCAGCCCCTGCTACCCAGGAAGTTCTTCTTGACCTCCAGCCCAAGCCCGCCTCTTTGTACCTTCCCCTCACTGCTCCTGTTTCAGCCTTCTGGGCCCGAGCAAAAAAAGTGTGCTCTTTCCTCCCTGGGACAGCTCTTCAAATACTTGAATGCATAACTCATGTTCCCTCTGAGGCTTCTCCGCTCCAGGCTCAGCATCGCTGGTTCTTTCAAGCAGTTCTCTGTAATCGAGGCCCGGCCTTCCCCCATTAATAACGCCTCTCTTCTGGGCGCTGCAGCTCAGCTACGCTATTCTTAAACCGCGGGGCCCAGAACAGTCCAGATATGGGCTGACGGTAGCCAAGTACGGCAGGATCATGACCCACCTGTTTCTGAAAGCCGTGACCCTCCTAAGTGCAGGCAAATTCACTTTTTGAACGGTGGGGAGGGGTGATGAAAAGGCAGCGAGGTGGGGTAGTGGATAAAGTGCTTAGGCTGGAGACCCGAGTTCATAGCTGATCTCGACATCTGTTAGTTTGTGTGAGGTAAATCACTTCAACTCTGTCTGCCTCAGTTTCCTCATTTGTAAAAGACAATAAATAATAGTACTTTCCTCTCAGGGATGTTGTGAGATAATTATAAAGTGCTTAGCACAGTACTTCTAAATTTACCATATCAATTTTAGGTTGTTGATATTATTATTATTAGTCTTCCGGATCATTCTGCTGATTCACTTCTGCTTGCAGTCCTGAAATCCCCAGATCCTTTTCAAAACAACTGTGGTCTGATGCCATTGAGGTCTCGCCTATTTTGTGCTTTCGATTCAATTCATAAAAAAGCAATCCAGTTTAACATAGGTTTTAACGTATTTAACATGTATTGGTCTGTCTGCCATCTAGGGGAGAGGGTGGGGGGAAGGAGGGGAAAAGTTGGAACAGAGGCTTTGCAAGGGTTGATGTTGAAAAATTACCCACACATATGTTTTATAAATAAAAAGCTTTGATTTAAAAAAATGATGCAGGGCATTCAATGCCCACTACAAATCCCTCTATAACACACAGTTCCAGGACTCGCCAAATATTGGCTCTTGACAGATGATGGCGTTCTGCCCCACACACCACCCCCTGCCAATCTCCGCCAATAGAGCCGTTCGTTCATTCATGGAAATTAAAGAAATACTTTGTTTGTAGGATCCCAGCCCCCTAGATTGAGGACTGGACAGGATTTCATAGTCCTAGTTTAAGCCGCATCATTTCACAGAGGAGGAAATTGAGGCATAATGCATTGAAGTGATTTGCCCAGGATCACACCATAAGTGTCTGCTTTTTTTTCCTTGATTCAGAGCCCACTCTGCCACTCTCCACCTACCTCCTGTAGGGAATCTGCCAGAGCCATTCTATAGACAGACAGCCCTCGGGGGTGGGTGGATGCACAGGGCTGGGAGTGGGCACCAGTGAACCACAGAATCTCTGAGCCACAAAGTGATCTAGCACAAGTCCCTTCAAAAACAGCCTCTGCACTAGGACTGTTAATATCTGATTTTTATTTGGAGACGGCAATGAGGGGGACCATTACCTCCCATAGCAGCCGATTCTCCATTTGTCCAACCCTCATTCTTTGAAATACTTTTCTTACTTTCAAGTTGCATCAAGCCTGAATTTGTTGGACTTCTTCACTGGACATTTTCCTCCAAGTTGATCACAGACCACGCTTGGCTCTTGAGCCAACCAGATTTGAATCCACTAAAGTGTGCTGTGGTTGAGCCCACATCATCTCTTCATCGTTCCCAGAAGAATAGCTTGAGAGATGCGGTCAAAATCTTTCCTTAATCTCAGGAAGCCATATTCACACCAGCGCTGATTAACTTGGGTGCCGTGGACTCCGGCATGTGCGGGAATCAATTTCAAGGGGTCTGTGAACTTGGGTTGTGGGGAAAATCCATCACTATTTTAACTAACTTCTCATTAGAATGAAGTATTTCTTTCAATTATGAATTGAAGAAAAGATCATTATTCTGAGAAGTGATCGATATGGGCTACACCTGACTGCCAAAGATTCCATCATACAAAAGGTGAAGAAGGAGGGCCTTATAATCGAACTCGACAGCAAAAGTGGAAACGTGTCATGTCCCCTGAGCTGTTCTTTGCTAATGAAGTCATGCTGCTCCTTTCTGACCACCGCTTACTTTTCTGACATTCACTAACCAGCTTTTGGTACCATTTCAGCTCTCGACGGTCTATCGGGGATTGCCGAGAGTCGCTCGACAACCCCGCTTGCTCATTCTTTCAGTACCGAAGGACGGGGTTCCCTTGCCCTTGGATTCCATCGTGCACCGATTACAGAATGGGCAAGCCATAGGGCAAGACAGGGCTGTGTTGTGATTTCCATAGGGAGCCATTTTTCCTGTCTTCAGAGGTACAGTCTAGAGAGCTGTGAAGTCCTATCTGGGTCTCCTGATAATCTGAGCAGCTCCTTGAGCCCCCTTTGTCTAGACTGAGGCCTCCCAGCTGCTGTATCTGGAGAACTCTTTCAACACCTCCTCTCCTCCCCCCCCCCCCCATCCCACTCCCACTATCCTGGGCAGCTGAAGCAGGAAAGCTCTCCAGCTCTTCGGGAGCCAGGATGCCTGCCCTTCCCCCACTCCACCCCCACCCCCAGGGGTAAGGTCCTTGAAAAGAACGGGATCTGGATCATCTAGCAGGAAGGGCCTGCTAACCCTCCTAAAGGATTTCTCAGCCTGCTGTAGGGTGCAAAGCGCTAGGTCTGGAATCTGAAGAAGGGTTTAAAATCCTAGTTCTCAAATCTCAAATAAATCCTATTTATTTCCCAGCTGTGTCCCCGGGCAAAGAAGCTCCTGTCTTTGGGGTTCTGTTTCTCCTTTGTTAAATGAAGGGTTTGGATGGCATGGTTTCTAAGGTCTTTCCATCCTGAGTCTCTTCCAGCTTTGCCATTCCCTATTCGAAGGCCCCTCCCAGTTCCCATGTGCTGTCTTCAAGTCTTTTCCAGCTCTGCAATTCCGTCATTCATCATGTCATTTTAATGAAATCTTTTTTTCCGCCATTAATGTCACTTCCCCAAACAAAAACATTCAACCTTTAATTGCTAAAAGACTAAAGTTCAGGTTCCTTAGTCTAGCATTCAAGGCTCTTCTGGATAGTTTGGCCTCAACTTCCCTTTCTAGTCTTATCTTCTAGCCTTAATTACCAAAAGGGTGCGGCTTCGGTCAAACTGATCTTGTTAGCTTAAAAAGGCCAAGGTCTCCCGCTGCATCCAGGACCATCTTCAGTTATCCCGGTTTATGTCTTGCCACTGGCCCCAGCTGGCTCTGCGAGGAAAAGTGAGGCAGGTGACCTTGCACGGAGCCCTCCCTCACCAACAACTCCCCAAGACAAATTCAACGCTGGCCACGGGCAGCCCCATTAGTTTCCTCCGATGTATTGAGATAAGAGGTCTCTCTTTTGTGACCCAATGGAAAGGAAGCCACTCAGATCTTCTGGCAAGGGGGTACCCCAAACCTCCACTGCCATCTGTGTCGGGCTGAATGAGCTGTCTAAGAAGTGAAGAAGTCCCTCCGTGGGAGCTAGCAGGCACTCTGAGCGGATCAGAGTCACTTCCCTGGTGTAACCCGAGAAGGAAATTGGAGAGGAGACACTTGGCAGCTGCTTTCTCGTCCTTTACTTGGGCAGGTCAGCTGTTACCTCAGGTCTAAGCTAGCAGCTGGCCTGGTCAGCTTCCTGGGGGAGAGGTCAAATGGGATTCCAGCTGTCCCCATCATGGAGCTCACGGGCCGCTTGGCTCTGGTCAGCCCCATGTCTTAGCTTTCCTTATTCTCCCCCTTCTGTGGCTACCACAGGGGTGGGATGGTTCGACTGGATTAACACAGGGGCTCTCCCTCATGGAGAAACGGAGAATGCTAGAGTTAGAGAGGCCATGAAAACAGAGAACAAGGGATGTTGGAGTGGGGAAGGACTCCTGGAATATAGAATGTCACTGCTGAAAGGAACTTTCAAACACAAAGCTATTCGCAGATCTGGGAAGGATTTTAAGTAAAACCTAGTAAGATATTCTCGTTTTATAGATGGGGAAATTGAGGCCCCCCAGGGAGGAGAAGAGACTTGCCAGCTAGTTAGAGGGAGCTGGTGGTATAATGAATAGCGCCCTAGGGAAATTAGAAAAATCAGAGTTCTAATCTGGCTTAAACACTTCTACCTGTCAAGTCACTTCACCTCTGTTTGCCTCAGTTTCCTCAACTGTAAAATGATGATACTAGTACCAACTTTACAGCATTGTTGAGAGGATCAAATGAAATTATACACACACACATACACACACACACACACACACATTTTTTTTTTTGCTGAGGCAATTGGGGTTAAGTGACTTGTCCATAGCTAGGACATGTCTGAGACTAGATTTGAACTCAAGTCCTCCTGACTTCAGGGTTGGTGCTTTATCCACTGTACCACCTAGCTGCCCCAATGATATATATATATATATATATATATATATATATATATATATATATATATATATATTTTAAGTGCTTAACACAGTGCCTGGCACAGAGTAGGTACTATATAAATGCTTATTCTCTCTCTCTAATTAGTGGTCCAGAGTCTTCAAATCCAGGATTTTTGAACTCTTTATCTAGCACCTCTCTGTTGCCCCAAATTGCCCGATTGCCAGAGCTGCCGATAGATGGGGGAGGAGAGAGGGGGGAAGAGAGGGACTGGAAAAACAGGATGAAGGTACTGCCTCTGGAGGAGAAATACATTTGGTGGGTTAAAGGATGATGTAGCTCTTCCCTCAAATACTAGGAAGCTGGAAAAGGAGCTCCAAAGACCAGAGGAACTGAGAAGAGAGAAGGCTAGCCTTCAGCACCTCTCTAATGGGAGAGTGCCTTAGTTGGCCCCCAAGATCCTTTCCAGTTTCAGATATAGGAACATAGACCAGGAAAGCAGGTTGTGGCTGGCATTGCCCATCCTTTCCCCCTCCATATGGCCCCCCCTGCTTAGCTTTTATTTCTTTAAACCTTAAACATATTTACTTTGTAAAGTAAAAATCAAAATCAGTTCCCACACATCCTGAAGAGTTCCTTCCCACAGCCCAGGAGTTCCAAGGGGGACATGGATGAATCAGGCATCCGCCCTGGTATCTCACCTCCCCTATCCCGTCCCTGGAAAGGGAAGGGAAATTATTTGGCTAATGTCACACGGGTAATATCTGGTATAGTGTTTGACTGGAGATATCCTGACTCCAAAGCTTGTATTCTTTCCTCCCCCTCAATTAGGACATTCTGTATGTAACTCTTCAAGTCATGATGAAGGGGAGAAAAGCGGGTTCAAGTCCTTGCTTTTAGTGTTAACTCTTATATGACTTTAGAAAGGTACATCCCTTCTCTTGCCTCAGGCTCCTTCTCTAAAATTGAGAGCCAGGGGAATCTTGAGGATTCCAGGCTTTGGCTTCTCTTTGAAATTGATTTGCCAGCAGAAATAGTCACCCCCCCCCAAATGATTCCTGCTCACCCCTCCTACCCACATCTCATCCACCCCCTTTCTCCACAGGAACTGAGTAAGTCTGCAACCTACATCCTGTGTGACCTTGAGCAAGTCCCCAATTTCTACAAATAAAGTTGTTTGAACAGATGATCTCCTGGAACCCTCCCAGCTCTAAATCTATAATCCTATAGGCCCGTGACACACACAAGGATTAATTAGGCCCCAGCCCGAGCAGTTATCCCAGGGGATTCTATTGGTAGAGATGTGTATTAAAGGGGAATAATTCTTGACTCCCAAGTGGATGGGAGTTATTTATACCCACTGCCGTTTGGCTGGTGTACGTGTGTGGGGAGGCTTGAGGCTGTGGCAGAATCCTGATTCTCTCAAAAATTCCTCTGTGGTGTATTTTTGCTCACAGAGAAGGTCAGAAGATCTCTTGGAGCCTGAGGTGGTGGCAGAAGTGGCCGGTGGCAGGGGCTGATGGGATTAGCTGTAGAGCCTCAGTGGGGGAAGTGGGATAGATGGCCAGGGAGGCTCTGGTTTGTATTGATTGATCCCCAGAAGCTGGGAGTGAGGGGATCAGTAAAAACACACAAGGTTTGCTCAATCTGCCCAACCCACCATTTGCTGAGAGATTTTGCTACAAACCAGCTGCCACTGTGGAGCTTAAAAGGTCCATCTATTGATTGAGATGTTTAATTTCCTATGAAGAGATGAATCTATTTGGCTTAAACAAGAGCTCTGAGGCATCGCTACCTCCCCGCTGCCTTTCCTAGAGCTGGTCAGCCCATCAGCCTCACTGTCGTCCTCCTCTCTCTCATCACCCCATGAAGCTTAGGGCTCTGGCTCAGGTCGTACGCCTCATCCCTGTTGGCATTTGGGCTTAGGAGCTGCTGAACGTAGAAGCATTGTCAGAATCGATTCAGAGGGCAGAATCAAGAATTTCTGAGCCTCCCTAAAGGGTCTTAGAACACAGAACGTCAGAGCTGGGAGGATCTTTAAAAGAAGGGATGTCAGAACTAGGAAGGGCCTCAATCTAACCCCTTTAATGAAACAATGATAAAAGTAAATGATAAGAAGAGGATTTAAGATGTGAAAATGTATTTAGAAAAATTGTTTAGCCTATATTGGATTACTTGCTGCCTAGGAGATGGAGGAGGTGGGGAGGGAGGGAGGGAGAAAAAATTTGAAATACAAGGTTTTGCAGGGGTGAACGTTGAAAACTATCTTTGCATGCATTTTGAGAATTAAACATTTTTGTATAAAAATAAATTGGATCTAAATCCAGTACTCCTTTGAGCCCAAAGCTTCCTGACTTTGAGGCTGGTCCACTATCGACTACGGTAGTCGGCCTTACTCGGTGAGGCTGGATTTCTGTCCGCTGGGCCATCATACTTATCTAAACATTTGCCGACAGGAGTTATGGGGGAGTGAGGAGAAGTCTGAGGATATGTAATATCAAAGCCCTGTCCCACCTCTCTCCCCCAATCACATGAGCAGATGGATTGTGACTATCACTTTCCTAAATCGTGATTTCCCAATAGAACCCTCCTGTTCCCCAGCCTACCCGATGAAGCTGTCCACACAAAGAGAATCGGTTAAGCAGAAGCATCGAGCACAGTGACACTATCCAACAGCATGTGCAACGTTCCCCATCCATGGGCCCCTGCCTCTCTGGGGAAGGAGACCTCTTGTTTTCCAGGACTGAGATTGTTACCCTTATTCACTGATAGTTTCCTCTCTTTTCCAGAGAGACCCAAGATATATGAAAAGGAGACAGACCTGAATAAGACACAGCCAGTGTTTCTGGGCAGCGAACACATCCTCCGCTGTACGGCAAGTGGAATACCCCCGCCAACATTCCGATGGGCTTGGGAGCCCTGCCTCGGCAGTGATGTCTGGTGAGTGGCTTTCTTCCTCTCTCCAAACCCCAGTACATGCAGATGACCTGGGGGCTCTCCTCACCGCATAGTGGCCTGTGTTTGGTTCAACTACCTTGGGACAGGGGAGCAGCTCTGGTTCCCATTTCCTACTGCTTTGAGGCTTGCAAGATGCTTTGCTCATATCACCTCTGTGAGAGGGAGCACAAGGGTTAAGGAGTGGGGTTTTTTTTGCTCCCAATCTATGATTTTAGCAATGTGCAACACTGTTTGCTGATGCAGAAGGCCCTTTAAAAAATTAATATTTTTTATTTCCCCGATTACATGTAAAAACAATTTTTAATAGTCGTTTTTAAATTTTGAGTTTCAGATTCTTTCCCACCCTTCTTCTCTTCCCTACCTCCAATCTGTGCCTTTGTAGGAGAATTGCCCGAGACTACCAATGGACATACAGTCAAATGGTACTTTTACAAAAAACGAATCCCATTTTACGGTACAGAGAGATTACAAATAATTGCAAAAAAGTACATATACATCCTTTACAATTCAAAAGCCATCAGTCAATTCAGGAGTACAAACTAAAGACACAGACCTAAGTGAAGACGGAGCAAGGAAATCCTAAATTATAAAGGAATCACAGAACAAAGAAACAGTTGATAATTATGTGAAAGACAATGATAATGATATGACAATGTACCGGGAGATCAGGGATACGGGTAAAACTGTTCTCAGAGGAAAAATCATGTCCCTAATTACACACATCAAGAAAAGAGAAATAGAAGGCGTTAATGAACAGAATATGCATTTTAAAAAATTAGAAACCCAACTAATAAACATACCCAAAATAAGACAGAAGAGGACAATTTGAAAATTGTGGGAGAAATAAATTGGAGAGTGGCCTGTCCACAGAAAGGTAAGTGCTTCACAGTTAGTATGTGTCAGAGATGGAACTTGAAATCCAATATTCTTGACTTTGAGGTGAGCTCTCTATCCACTATACTAATCTGCCTCTAGGGCAACATTTATTATCCCCATTTTGCAGATGAGGAAGTTAAGACTATGAGAGGTCACACAGGTACATGTTGGAAGGAAGAAATTTAACCCAAGTATCCTGATAGCAAGTCCTCTGGTTTCTGACTACACTGTCCATAGGCGGATTTTATGAAACATCTTGGCTACTTCTCTACAGTGAGGAAAGCAGAACCCCTCTGTGCTCCTGAGGGACTCAATGGCCATAAAAGAGCCCCTTCCAGCCAACTTAAGTCTTAGTTACCGCTGCAACCTTTCAGGGTGCCTTATCTCTCCCCACCAGATGTTAGAGAAGGATCTTTGGGGGGAAATGATCAAGTTTTCCCTGCCCACCTCCTCACTTTCGATGCTCTTTCATTTCCTTTGCTCTCCTGTCCTCTCCCTTGGCCATTTCCAGATGATCACCACTGCTTTCCATTGGCCTACTGAGCTAGGAAATGTCTATCATGGGTTTGAAGGGAAAAACAAACTTTTGAAATTATTAAGAGCCTCAGTAAGATGGGGATCCCTCCAACTGACCTCTCCTCAACTCCCCAAAGACCACAAGTGGTAGGATTTTTAATCACATGACATTCTTACCTGAAATATGACAGAAAGTTATCTCAGAGAGGAAAGTACTGACAGCTGAGGTATGTGGAAGGGCAGCAAAGGCTTCTTGCAGAAAGTGGGATTGGAACTGAGTCTTGAAGCAAGCCAGGGATTCAGAGACAAAAGGGAGCAGAAGGCACACCGCAAGCCCGAGACAGCCGGGACAAAGGTACAGAGATCTGAGATGGAGTGTTATGGGTGGCTGCTACAATCCCCTCAGTGGCCCAGAGCAAGAAAATGGGGCCCAGAGAGGTAAAATTGGAACCCTCTGGCTCCAAGTCTGGAGCTCTTCCCATTACAAAATCAATATATCTATTACCCAGTTTCACCAAATGGCCCAGTCTGGAGGGAGCCCCATGAAAGAAACATGTTTATTTCTAGGCCAGCTGGTCATTAGACCTGAGGTGCCTCCCCATTCAGGGAGAAGGTGAACTTCTGGTACGGTATGTGCACCTGAGGATGAGCTAGGCCCAAGGGACCAAACACTGGCTATTGTGCCACTAGGTCGGGCTTTGAGTTTGTTTTCTGTGTGGTAGAAGAGAGCAGGGGCCAATGGCTGGGGAGGACCAGGGAACCCAGGAGAACTGCTAAATCAGCGGCACCATCCTTAAGTCAGAGACAGGCATCCCCTTTCCCCTTATCGGAGCAATCGCCACTTAGGAAATGTCCCAGTCTCATTTTTTTTCTCACATATATTTCTTTGCCAAGAAGATAGATGTTGTGAAATTAAGCAGGGTTTGTTCTGGTTGGCGGCCATAGATAGTGACCCCTATAAATCTGCATTGGATGCACTGTCTTACCTGTGTGGAGGGCTGGGGCCTTCCCAAAGAGCCCTCTCTTAAACCTCCTTTACTTCCGGGTCAGAGGCTGTGGGGGGGGGGAGTTCCAATGTCCCCCCCTTCCCCGTCCTACATTCCATCTGAAGGAGAAGAGAAAGTCTCAAAAGCAAAATCTCCCCATTCTCATCTCCATTCATCTTTCCACAAATTGGGGACATGAGATACTCCTCTCCCCACTCCCATAGCAATCAATTAACAGACACCTACTATGTCCCAGGCATTGTTCTGAAGATGCAAAGACTTCCTTGCAGGAATTCAGATGCGGTGGAAGGAGAGGGTGGGGAGAATCCAGAACTTGGAAATATGGAAATCCAAGTTATGCAGAATAAACACTGTGATGATATTGTGGGGGCATGGTGTGTGTGTGTGTGTGTGTGTGTGTGTGTGTGTGCTTGCATTTGTGTGTGATCATTGAGGAAATCCAGAAAAGCCCCTGGAGGTAGTTGGCATTTGAGCTAAGCCATGAAGGGAACTAGGGATTCTGAGAGGGAGAGTTAGGGAGGGAGAGCATTCAGGGAGGGCCAACAGCCTGTGTGCAGGAACAGCGTACAGAGAATTAGGGAGCAAGGCTACTGTGGCTGAAACAAAGAGTGTGGGAAGGGAAGAGAAGCAAGGGAATAAGTATTTTTGAAATGCCTCCTGTGTACCAGGTACTGTACACTAAGCACTTGCAGGTGTTATCTCATTTGATGATTTATCTCTTTTTGAAAGAGAGTAAATGCAACTGGAGCAACTAGGTTGCACTGCAGCGGATACAGCACCAGGCCTGGGGTTAGGAAAAATCATCTTCCTGAGTTCAAATCTGGCCTCAGGCACTTCCTAGCTGTGTGGCCCTAGGCAAGTCACTTTACCCTGTCTGCCTCAGTTTCCTCATATGTAAAATGAGCTACAGAAGAAAATCTCAAAGCACTCAAGTATCTTTGCCATTTGTACTACCTCCCAAAAGGGGGTATGACCCACATGGGGTCATAAATATTTGGACACAATGGTAGAGAGTAGGCAGAATCATCACTAAGTCTTGGCAACTGATTAGAGATGGGGCTAATTTCTTCAGGTTGGGAGCCTGCGTGACTGGGGAGATGGCAGTACACAAACACTGTGATGTTAAGAATAGAGGTCTGTTGTCTTTAGAAAACAAACGTTGAGAACTATCTTTACATGTATTTGGAAAAATAAAGTATTATTGAACATTTTAAAAATAAAAGAGGGGTATGTTTCTTGAGTCATGGGGGTGAGGAAGTAAAGATGCTTAGTTCTATATAATTGGAAGTGCTTATGGAACATCCAGGTAGAGAACTGTGTTTGTCAAGGTCTATAGCAATCTAGTATTGGATAACCCCTCAAACTCCAGCTTCTGGAATAAGAACTCACTATTTGGCAAAAATTGCCGGGAAAACTGGAAAATAATATGTCAGAAACACGGCATAGACCGACATCTCACACCCCATATCAAAACAAGGGAAGACGATTGTCCATGTTTACACACAGGATCCTAAATCTTGAGCTGGAGGGATCCTCAGAGGCCATCCAGTCCAACACACTTTCTTTTTTACAGGGGAGGAAACTGAGGCCCCAAAAAGGGGAAGGGATTTGCCCACGGTCCTAACTCTAGAAATGGAAGAGATCTCAGAGGCCACCTAGGCCAGTCCCTTTATTAGACCAAGGGGAAAACTGAGGCCCAGATATGGGAAGAGATTTGCCTAAATAGTAGAGCCAGAATCCGAACCAAGTTTCACAAAGCCATAGCCCACTCTCTTCACTGTGCCACAGAGCTATGAGCAGCATTCTTCCAACAACTGGAATTCATGAGTCTAATGGGCCATGCCCCTAGCATTGGGGCCATCCTCCTGAGACTGGGGCTAGTGAAAGAGAAAGGAGAAGCCTAAAGGGGAACGGGTGAGAAACCCCCTACCTCCACTTCCCACATCAAGCCTGCAGGGTAGTCACTTAACTCAAGTGAGATGAGGCCCACATGTGTCTTCACTCGGGTGGCTTCAAGAGTCTGCTTCTAGTGAACAGTAACCATAACAAGCCTGTCAATCCTTCCCTTTTTTTCCCCAGGTGCAGAGAACGAGGGAAGAGAATTGAACTTTCTAAAACTACTCTTGAAAAAGGCCTGTATCCCATCAACCAAATCCAGTCCATCGAGGAGGCAATTATATTGCATGGGGGTCAGAATAAGGTAGGTTCCAGCTCTGCTGGGGCAGTATTTGTGACCTCCTGGCCTTGTGTGGGTGGGGCCAGACAGGGAGTGGCCTTGCCTCACTTTCCCAGGCCCACTTGCTAACTTTTCACATTCCTGCAATTTTCAAGGCCTGGGTTCTGGGTTAAGTCTTGGCCATTTATAAACATTGAGTTTTTTGGTGGTGATGTCACCTCCTCCTTTTAAGAGCCCTCATCAGGGGCTCCTGGGGCCTTGAAGCCTTGAGAACATCCAAACTGTGTGTCTGCATCCCGGGACACTTGCTGGGCTTCCAGCCGCTCTTGGTGGGTCATGGAATCTTAGGCTAGGGGTGTTAGGGGGCACGGCAGCCACAGGTTATTGGGGGGCTTAAGTGCTTAACAGAGAGGTGACCACAGAATCTTATGGCATAGAATTTCTTTTTTTTTTTAATTAAAGCTTTCTATTCACAAAACACAAGCATGGGTCATTTTTCCAACATTGACTCCTGCATAACCCCCTGTGGCAAATTTTGCCCTTCTTCCCCCCATGCCCTCCCCCACCCGACAAGCAGTCTGATACATGGCACAGCATAGAATTTCAAACAGCTAAGCTGTCAAGTAGTCCGATGCCCTGGCTGTAACTTGCATCAACTGCCAATATCTGTAACAAATGCCCTCCCCGCCAAGGCCGGGCGGCGGAAAAACCCGACCGTGGAGGAGCCTCCAGCCTTCTGATCCCAATGGGCATGGAAGAGGTGACGGGACATTGGTTCGGGGAGGCCTGGAGGGTGGGAGGATGATTGCTTGGGATGGGGGGGCCGTGAGGAGCCGGAGGAGGCCGAGACAGGGAAGCGGAGACCCCAGATGACCCCCCAGCTCTGAGGCTCTGTGCAGTAGCCTTGGGGCCTTTCCAACTCCCAGCAGAGGGTGCTAAGCTTTAGTCCACTAAAGATCCTCTTTTAGCCTCTCCCTCAAGTCTCCCTGTGTCCCCAGGCAGTTCATTCCCCGCTGAAACAGCCAAGGAGGTTTTCTCCTTGGGATCCAAGGGATTCAAAGCTTTAGAGGAAGGAAGAAGGAGATGAGCATTTATTAAACACCTGATGTGTGCAGGTACTTTTACAAATATGGCCTCACTTTCTCCTCACAACAGTCTGGGAATGGAGGCGCTGTTATTATCCTCTTTTTTCAGCTGAGCAAACTGAAGGTATACAGAGGTGAAGTGCATTGCCCAGGGCTACACAGCTTCGGAGTGCCTTGGGTTAAACTTGAATTTGGTCTGAATTTGGTTTACAATGCCGGCTAGCTGCAAAGACCAGTGTCGTTGCCATCATAATCTCGGGAGCTAGGTAGCACGGCCTAGCCAAGGCTTTGGGGTCCATCTCTCTACAAATCAGGGGCCTCCACTCTGTTCCATACTCTTGAAGCAATGCCCTCCCAGTCCCATTCAGTCTAGGGGCATCTTGACCCCCTCCCACCTACTTTGAGTTCTGAATTTCAAACTGGAAGGGACCTGGGAGGTCAACCACCCCAACTCCCATTTCACAAACAAGGAAACTGAGGCCCAAAAGAATGAAATAATTTACCCAATCTTGAGTTGCAAGGGCCTCCATGAAATGGGAGAAGGGATGAACTTTTGTGATTTCTGAGGCTGCTCCTGGCTTGAAATCTTGGTTCCTCCCCGAGAACACTGGAAAGGAAAGGGGTAGGTATCATAGCTGTTTTATACACAAGAGGAAACTGAGGTAGGAAAGAGAAAAGTATTGGGTCCAGGGCCCAGCAGTGAGTCTAGTTCAAGGCCTCCCCCTTCCCTCCCCCCCAATTCCTTTCTCGGGTCTCCAGAGACCTGATACCTCACAGCAACACAATCACACTGTCCTGGCCATTCCTACCTGGATAGTGGCCAGGCCCCAGGTCGTCCGAGCAAATGTCTAGGGATTAGGGCTAACTGGGATGCTCAGGCCATCTGGCATTTCTCAGGGAGGCTTTCACACCGGGAGTTTAATTTAAAACAGACTGGGGAGCTGGGGTGGGCGGTGGTGGGGAAGGAGAGCAGGGAATCAGACTGATTGGAACTTTTGGCTCCTGCATTATGCATTTTCAGCAAAGCAGTATGGGCATGTGTCACTGAACTTGGGGGCCATCAAGGCTGGGCTCTGCTTTAGAGAACAAGGGTTCAATGGCTGAAATTGGGCTGTAGGAGAGAAATGACAGCTAGCAGGAGGTTCTCATTACCAGAGTCACGGGATGTCAGAACTGGGTGGACTCAGAACAGGGTCTCAATGCTGATATTCCCTATTCTCAGGCTCCTTTGTAACGCAGTCAATTGGGGTTGAGTGAGCTGCCCAGGATCACTGAGCTAGTAGATGTTAAGTGTCTGAGGCTGGATTTCAACTCAGGTTCTCCTGACTTCAGAGTTGGTGCTCTATCTGCTGCTGCCCACTGCTAAGCCATTTTGGGGGCTGCTCCCCCACTTTGGGGGGCCCACTCTCATCTGTGGCTCCACAAAGCTGTAGCGCATGTAGAGGCCACAACTTGGTAAAAGCATCTTAGCAGATGGTAACCCAGGTTGAGGGTTACTAATGGGCCTCAGATACATAGGCGAAGTAGGAATGTGTCTTGTCCCAGCACGTGAGGACCTCCTCCGGCAGAGTGAGTGGGTGAGGATAATTTATTCCGATGGCCTCTGAAGCAGGTGCCGTGGAGCTCCTAGAGCCCGATCGGGCATGGAAGACGCCAGGATCATCCACTGCATCCCAACCATTGCCAGCCATTCTGACTTCTGTCCTGTCATTGAACTTCAATGGCTCAGAAAGAGAGTGAGGCTCGTGACTTTATGCATCTCTGCTTCACTTAAATCCAGTTCACTCACGAGTCAAGACATCACCCGTGATGTCATCGGTCCTCTTTGAGAATGGACGATGCATGATTAGGACGAGGGCAAAGCTCCAACTGGGTTTTTCCTGCCTCTGAGGCCACAGCTCTTGCTGCTCTAGCACACTGGAATTGGGGTGGGGGGTTGGTGGGGGGGTTCAGACTAAGCCTCTTGTAGATTGTGCTGCTTAGACAAGGAACCAACATTTAAGCCACTGATGGGGTAGAAGTAGATTTGATAAAAATCAGATTCTTCCAATTACTTGGTGATTTATAGCTTACAAAGCAATCTCCACCCATTCTCTGATTCTTCCTCATGTCACTATCAAGAAGGCAGAACAGGGATTGTTATCCCCATTTTGCAGATGATGAAACTGAGGCCCCACGAGACAGTGATCAGTCACATAGAATGTATCAGAAACAGGCTTACAAAGTGTTTTCTAACTTGCATCCTCATAAAAGAGTCACCATGAGGATTATTAGTCCCTTTTTACAGAGAAGGCAACTGAGGTTCAGCAGAGGAAGTAAGTCGCCCAGTCAATATCACACAGTGTTTGCACATAGTAAGTGGCAGCCCCACACCTAGAAACCAGCTCTTCTACCTTCAGATACTGTCTACTTCCTACTGCCCCAGTGCTGTCTCCTTCCATGCCAAGGCAGGAGACCCATGATTGCTTCAGGAATGAGTCAAAAAATCTGAATTTTGCCTTCTTTCTTCCCTTTCCCTCCCTTCCTCCTTCTCTCTCTCCTCTTCATCCTCCTCCTCTTCCATCCTATCCTAGTGACCTTTGAAGAGTCCCTTCTTCTTTTCTCAGATCTGGAATCTTGTTCAATTTCAACAGGTTCCAGCCCCCAAGGGAGCCCCTGGCCCTGCTTCCCTCCTTTCCTTCTTCCCTCCCTCAGCTGGACGCATTCAGATTCAACCCAGAGACAACAGCTCTCCACAGGACATGTCCCTTGATGAAAATGCCTTATTGAAAAGAAAAGCCAGTGAGGCACAGCTCAGATTTCAGCCTGCATCCCATTGTGTTCGGAGGCCAGCTTCCTTTTGGAAGCTTCTGGATTAGCGAAGGGCCTCTCCTCTAGAGCTTGGAGATGCACTTTTCCCAGGCATGGAGGAAAACTGGTGACCTTCAGCCTGAAATAGTCAAGGAAATTGACAGTTTTAATCCACACATAGCGCTACCAGTCATTCATCTGGCCTTGTCAAGCTGGGTTCAAGAACAATCAAGATGTGAGGGGCCTTTCCAGACTCCCTTGTAAGCAAGGATAACCTAAACTCAGGCCCTTTTCTCTCTTGCTGGATACTTCCCCCCAGGAAAAGGAGATCAAGGCTTTCCCAACATCCTCCCTGCTCTTTACTTTAGAATTCTGCCCAGTTTCCCAAAGGCCAACTGACCCACGTATCAATGCCGGAATTCAATTGAAGGAGAATTGATCAGACGCCTGTTCGGCGTGAGGCACTCTGCTGTATGCTGGGGAAACAGGCAATGACAAAACTGCCTCTCCCCTTAAAGAGTTTCTGTTCGTTCAAGGGATACCAGAAATATACCAAGTAAACAGGAAGTAATTTGGGGTATGGGAATGGAGGCTAGAACAAACAACTTGGGGGGATCCTGGAGACCAATGGAGGGAAAGAAACAAAATTTGGGGCTTTGTTGTTCAGAGGTTTTTCAGTCATGATCAACACTGAGTGAGCCCACTTGGAGTTTTCTTGGCAAAGACACTGCAGTGGTATTAAGTCCGGGCTATCTCCCTGGAGGCCTCAGGATCGGCCAGAGTCAGGATAAGTAAAAGTGCTTGGTCTTTAGGGGGAGAAGGGAAAGAAGCAGGCAAACTGTCAGGAGTTTAGCCAAAGATCTCTTCTAGATTCTGGAGTCCAGAATCTCCACCTTTCTCCTCCTCATCCTGCCACCAAGTGAGACTGGCTTGTCTCACACCCACCCCCCCCCTCCCATCCTTGCCTACGATTATCTGTATATACCAAACACTGAGTAAACACCAACAGTGATGCTAATAGTCATTGTCTCCCATTGAATGGGTAATTAGCCTTAAGTGCTTGGTTGTCTGATTCTAGCGCACCTGTTCATAGTTGCAGCCCTTTACACAGTGGTTTGCCATTTTCTTCTCCAACATATTTTAGATAAAACTGAGGGAAAAGGGGTAAATTGACTTGCCCGGGATCATACAGCTAGTGACTGAGGCCATATTGGAAGTCAAGATGAGTCTTCCTGATTCCGGGCCCAGCACTCTATCTGCTCTGATATCTAACTGCCCAGATTTTGTGCTAAACAGGATTTTACTTTAGAGGATGGTTTCTAGAGTGCCGGGCCTGGAGTCAGAATGACTCATCTTGAGGAGTTCCAATATGGCCCCAGACACCAAGCAGCAGTGTGACCCTGGGAAAGTCAGTTCTTCCTGTCTGCCTCAGTTTCCTTATCTGTAAACTGAACCAGAGAAGGAAAAGGCAAATCCCTCTACTATTTTTGCCAAGAAAATCCCAAATGGTGTCAAAAAGAATCAGACATGACTGAATAACAGCAACTTTATCTCTAGGACCTGGGATATGGTAGATTATTAATAAATGCTTTATTACTGATTTATTGTCATATACTAGCTATGAGACCAAGGCACCAAGTCATTTTCCATCTCTGAGCCTCAGTTTCCTACTCTGTAAAACAAGTCATAGAATCATGAAATTATGTTTTTTATGATTTGATTTTATGATTTTATGATTTTAGATTTGGAGCTGAAAGGAACCTTAGATATAATTGAATCCAATTTTCTTCACCTGTAAAATGAAGAAACTGGGTCCCATAGGGGTCAAGGGTCTTACCTGAGGTCATATAGGGAGTAAGTGGCAAAGAAAGGATTTAAACCACAGTACTACTTGCCACTTGTTCCCATCAACTATGTCAGTGTGTATACGGCCACAGTCCGAGGTCCATTACAAGGTACTTGGGACGTCTCACTTTAATGAGCTCCAGTCAGACAAGTAGGAGAGAGAGGCAGCTTGGGATTCCCAGGCACATTTCCTCTTCTTCTTTCTCAGCACGTGCCCACTTGAGGGTTCCAAGGCAATGTTTGGGCACAGAAACTGGTTCTTGGAAGGTTTTTCACACAAGAGGGGAACCAGCTTTGCTCGCTAATGACAAGGGAAATAAGCCTTGGTGGGGTCCAACCCTGGGCTTGCCTGGCAGAGGTTAGAAGTGGGTGCAGAGAAGAGACTGCTGAGATTGCTCAAATTCTGGCTGTGCCACTGAGCAGTGTTACCCTGTCAATTCTCTCTGGGCTACCCAGGGAGTTGAACTAGGTGACTTCTAAGGCCTTCCAGTTCTCGATCTGTGATTTTAGGAAGGAGAAAAGAATGAACAGTAGGATGGAAGGGGAGGTTTCCACTGTAGGAAGTCACTTCTTTAGGCCTCAGTTTCCCTTTCTGTAAAACAAGGCATTGACCTCCACCATCTCTGAGATCCTGTTAGCTCTCAAATCTCTGAGCCTGTGTTCATTTGGCTCAGGCTCAGCGTCCCGCTCTGTTTCCCAGCTGTAATTCCAATCACACATCCTAGGACATAGTATAGACATCTGAAATGCAGCTTGGCCATGTTGGCCCATTTTTAACACGTGGGTGGGTCCCTTTTCTCAGTGTCAAAACACTACCCGAATCAACATTTGGAATTGCCAGGGCAATCAAATGTGCCTCTCTCATTTCCAAGCCACGGTCGTATACCTGTTATTGGGGAATGACTCGCCAGGCCTGGGTGGGGAAGAGATGGGCACTGAGTCGGGTTCCCGGGAAGGGCCATTAAGAGTTGCCCATCTTGCTTTGCCTTCTAGGATGGTCTCAGTCCTCTGAAGGAGCCATCCCTGACAGCATGGCATAGACCCAGTTTTGAGGCCTGGTTTTGCCTCTAATTAGCCATATGACTTTAGACAAGTCATCTTCTCTTTAACCTACAAGCTCCTCTGAGTACCTTAGAATAATTGATCTTGAGCTGGAAGGGGTGAGTCTGTCTAAAAAGGAGGAAACCGAGGCTCAGTAAGAAGCAACTTGTCTAAAATCATACAGAGCCTGGATTAGGAAAGGCTTTGAGTGGGAAGAGGAAACTGAGCTAGGCCTTGAAGGAATTCAGAATTCTAAGGAATAAAGATGTGTTCCAGGCAAAGTCTTGGCAAAGTTGTAGATGGAGGCAGAAGATGGAATCTTGAGTCCTGGGAATGAGTATTCAAGAAGTCTCTTTAGTTAGATTATAGGGCGCATTAAGGGGAATAATGTGGACTAAGTCTGGAAAGGTAAAGCCAGGCAGTATTTAATCCTGGGACAGCAGTGGCTCCCCCGGTGGGGACTAAAGATGATGACATAAAGAAATGAAGAGGGTTTTGTCTCAGGAATATTCATTTGGCATCTGCGTGGAAGATGGATGGGAGAGCTTTGA
Organism: Sarcophilus harrisii; assembly: GCF_902635505.1. Classification (NCBI taxonomy): domain Eukaryota; kingdom Metazoa; phylum Chordata; class Mammalia; order Dasyuromorphia; family Dasyuridae; genus Sarcophilus; species Sarcophilus harrisii. The sequence goes on from NC_045432.1 coordinate 9,777,519, forward strand.
AGTTTGCAAGGGACTTTCCATACATTATCTCATTTGGACCTCACAATAACCCAGGAAAGGAGCTATCTCTCTGGCTTCCTGGAACCAGCTTTCTAATTGGCTACTGTCCAGCTTCTTCCCCTCCAGACCATCCTCCACACAGCTGCTGAAGGATTTTCCTAAAGAATAGGCCTAGCCATGCTACTCTCCTGCTCAAGAGGCCTCGCTGGCTCCCTATTGTCTTTAGGAGAAAATAGTAACTTTGGTTTTTAAAGCCTTCACGATCTCTCCCCAAGCTGTCTTTTCAGCCTTGTTGGATATTATCCCTCCTCTTGCAATCCAGCCAAACTCAGCTTCTCTCTGTTCCTCTCAGGTGACTCTCTCTTGGCCAGTTGCTGTGCCTTTGAATAGGTGGTGCCCTATGCTTAGAATGCACGTCCTCCTTCGCCTCCCCTTCGGAGAAGCTTCGTTCAAGGCTCAGCTCAGTAGCTTCTCACAGAGTCTCTCTTTTCCTTTAAGATGCAGCTCAAGTACTGTCATCTTCTGCATGAAACCTTTGTCAAAAAACATTCACCTCACGCTGTCCTGATGGCTTCGGCTGCTTGGGCCCTTCCTCCCACATTACTTTATTCCACCGTATTGGACTAGTTCTGCCCATGTCTGTTCCCTACACACTTAGGTGTGCCCGTGTCATCTCCCTCAGTGGGACGCCAACTCCCCGAGAGCAGGGATTGTTTCATTTTAGGGCTGCATATATTCCCAATGCCCGGCACATAGCCTGACACTGGGCAGCTCAGCAGATGGGCCAGTCGCCACAGGTATCAAGTCCTTTTGTTCAGGGGAGGGAACTGAGTCTCGGAGAGGTTAGTGACTCATGCGTACTCACGGCTCCTCTATGTGTCGGGGGCAGGATTGGAAATAAGAGTCTTCTTCAGTCCTTGTGTCAAGCTGCCTCTTTGTTGTGAGGAATGTGCTTTCTCAGCCTTAACCCTCTAGTGAAACGTGAGTAGTAGGGAGTCACTGATGGTTTCTGAGCAAAGGAGTGACAATCAAGGAGTCATGTGCAGAAATGTGGCATCTTAGACAAATCCCTAAGCTAACTCCCTTCATATTTCCCCTGAATATTTTGGGTCCACCTTTCTCCCTGCTCCTTAGAGAGAACACTCATCTTTACACCTGCCAAAGCTAACCTTAGGAAGGGAAGTGTTCCGCCCCAAATCCTGGGCCCTTCTCGATGTCTTTGTTTCTTTTCTCTCTCTCTCTCTCTGTTTCTCTGTTCCTTCCTTCCTTCTTTCTCTTCTTCCTTCCCTTCCTCCCTCCCGCTCTCCCCCCTCTCTCCTCTTATCACTTTCAAAGCCAAATGGAAATGAAATTTGAAGAGCCATGTCTTGGCTAAATACAAGATTAAGTGAGCATTGGCTGTCAGGTTTTGGTTAGTTACGTATTCAGTGAATCCAGGTATACTTAGTGTCATGTCTCAGAAAAACACACACACACAAAACAAAAAGCCCCAAGTTGAGGTCCAGCCCCGCCGCCAACTCTGGGCAGGCCGGGAGCCTTCGTTTTTACAGACATGAACGTGGTTACTGGGGAGGTGGCAGTGTCCTCGTTCAGGAAGTTAGAAGGAGAGGAGTTCCGTTCTGAATACGCAGAATCAGAGCCCGCCGCGTAGTGAGCACTTGATTACATGCTTTGTGAATTGAATTGAATTGCTGACTTGAGATACATGGTGCCCAGTGGGAAATGTCTAATAGAGCAAAGCTCTGTCTAGCTGGTTGACCTTAGGTGAGTAAATGTCACTTCTTTGAGCCTCGGTTTATCGTTTTGTATGAAGGAGGTTGTTTCTGAGTCCCCATCCTGCCCTGCGTCCTATGAAACAAGGTCTTATTTGTCTCCAGATAAACAATGCAAGTGAAGCGGGGAAGTCTTTAAGGGATCCCGGGATTGTCGGTCAAGGTAGAAGGGCCCTTAAAGTCACTGAGTTTAGTCTCTTCACTCTAGATGTGCACAAAAAGAAGCACAGATCGATCGCAAGACTTGCTCAGACTCACATGTCTAGTATTGAGGGAGTATCCGAACCTAACTTTTCCTGACTCCAAGTAGTGCCCTGAGGAGAGGCGGGAGAGGCAATAAGCATTTATTAAGCACCTACTACGTGCCAGGCACTATGCAAAGCATCATATCATTGGATATGGATTCTTGGAGGGAGTAAAGGTTTGGTTTTTAAAGGAAGGGGATGATTTGGAGCAGAGGATTTGGAGCCTGGAAGGCAACATGGGAGAAGAATAAAGGCAGGAGGGCTTAAAGAGAATGAGAGGGCCAGTACAAAATGTGCCCAGCCATGCACTAAAATGATAGTCTTCTTATTCATCATTCCTTATTATAGAATAATATTCCATCGAGAGAAAACTCATATGAAATTAGAATGAAGAAAATAATACAAAAAATAACATATCCAATGATTCTAACTAAAGACAGTTACAAATTGTAATAATAGCTGCCATTTACATAGCATCTACTATATGCCAGGCACCGTACTGAGTGATTGCTAAATTTGATCCTCACAACAACTCTGAGAGAAATCTCTATTTCGACCCCCATTTTACAGATGAGGAAACCGAGGCAGATATAGGTAGAGTGATTTGTTCAGGGTCACATAGCTAGGATGTGTCTGAGACTAGATTTGAACTCAGCTTTTCTGGGCTCCAGGTCGAGTGCTCTGTGCACTGTGGCACCCCCTAGCTGCCCTGCTGTGACTAGAAGAGAAAAATAGTCAGGACAGTTCAAATTACTCTGATCTATAAACACACTCAAGGAATACTGAATGAAGGATGGTGACTCCTGCTTTTGAATGAGATAAAAAATGAAGTAGCACTTTCTAGCAGCTTCTGATCTGCTCCCATTATGTAACCAGTTCTATGGTGTTAACTGGACAGTGGTTCCCTGTGGATGCATGTGTTTTTTGGACAGCTCAGCCGCTGAGACCCAACTTTCCATAAGCTGAGCCATGCTTCTGGGGCTTTGTGACCCAGGGGCTGGGGGGGGGGTGCTCTGTGGGGAATAGGCTGGGGGGGGAGGGGACAGAAGCAGCAGGTGATAGCTTCCACCCCATGGAAATGGCCGTGCCCTAGGTGATGTATGTGGCCCACAGAAGGGCTAATTGCAAGATCAGGATTTCACATCTCATGGTTATAAGGATGGGCAGGAGGAAAGGAAATTCCAAGAGCTGGAAAGCTCTGCTCTCTCTGCCCACAAAGAGGTATATTTTTGAACCGGCTCAATTATGTCCTGAGTTTCTATCAACTTGCTTTGGAGGGGAATTTATAGATTCACAGAATATTAGAACATCCAAAGGCTTTTGTCCTCCAGCCCTCTCCTGTCTTCTCAGCCCTTACTCCTGTACACAGACTCTTCAGCCCAGTGACACCGCTCTCCTGGGCGGTGCTCTGGGAACAAGGCCCTCCATCTCTTAGCCCTGGGCGCTCCCTCTGGCTGCCCCTTAGCCCTGGGCGCTCCCTCTGGCTGCCCCTTAGCCCTGGGTGCTCCCTCTGGCTGCCCCTTAGCCCTGGGCGCTCCCTCTGGCTGCCCCTTAGCCCTGGGCGCTCCCTCTGGCTGTCCCCCAGGCCTGGAATGCTCTCCCTCCTGGCCCTGACTCTTGACCACCCTGGCTTCCCTTAAGCCCTACCTCAAGTCCCACCTTGTACTGGAAACCCTCTCCAACCCTCTTCATTCTAGGGTCTTTCCCCTGGTCATTATCTCCTATTGCTCCTGCACAGAACTTGTTTTGCATAGACCCAGAATTTAGCTCAGTGCTTGACAAGTAGTAGGTGCTTAATAAATGCTCATTGACTGACTCATCCTTATCTTACTGATAAGGTGGAGAGAAATGAAGTGACCGGGTCAAGATCTCCCACCTGCTTTCCATCTTGAGGGGAATCTGCTCCCAATCTAACCCTGTGTCCGGGTCTCACTTTATAACACCTCTAGGGCTGAGCCTCTCTGAACTGGAGAACTGCCATACAGATTATGGACCGCTCACTCCATGCATTTCAGTTGAGCCTGCAGAGTCTGGGCTGTAGGAGTAGAGCCTGCAAAAAGCCAGCCCCCCCCCCCCCCCGACGCCACGATGTAACACTTGAGGAACATTTGGAAGGCAGGATGTGTTTACATCATGTCCCACAGTTGTGAGCTTTTAGTGACACCACATCACACTCCTTGAGTAAAACTGAGTTTCCTGTCCACTGAGATCCCCCAGATCTTTTTCCATACAAGCCATCCTCTATTTGGGAAGATAAGTTTTTTTTAATACAAGGGCGAGACGCTTCACTTTTGTCCCTTTTAAAATTCATCTTAATAAAGTCAGCCCACTAGATTTACTTATGAGGATGATTTTGGATTTTAATTGTGTTTTAGTGATCCTTTGCAGCTTGTGTGCTCTGCAAATATTATTAGCATGCCACACGTATGCTTTTATCCAAAAACTGATAAGATGAGATATTATGTGCTATTAATAGACATAATGTAATATGCATATATTAAAATCAATTTTAGGTGGTTTCCAAACTGAATGAACAGGCCCAAACTGTGGCGTCACCGACCACGTGACTCTCTCTCTTCTTCCCTCCCCTTCCTCCTCAGACCCTGAGTATGCTCACCATCACTTCCAGCATGAACTCCGGCATCTACTTCTGTATTGCTCACAACAAGGTTGGCAGGGACGAGAGAGCCGTGAAGATCTACGTCTCAGGTAATAAAGAATGGGAGTCGGGGCGGGTGCCGAGCAGACGCTTGCGGGCTGCCGTTTGTGCGGCAGGGTTGTGGGGCTGCCAGTCGTCTGTGGTGGCGGCCGTACTCCGGGAGAGAACTGCAGGCCGCAGATTTCAGAGCCGGGAGGGGCCCCGGGTGACATTTTATTGACTTGTTCACATAACAAGGTGAAATGTGAGAACAGATCCTAGTGTCAGGCTTGTGCCCTTTTAAATATAATTATAAAACGTGTTGCCTCTTATGGAGCTCTAGGTTAAAGGCGTTTCATCCCCAGGACCCCCAGTTAAAATAGAAATGTGCTCCAGTGAGCCACGATCAGCCATAAGCCCCTTTGTATGGATTAACTTTCAAGATTGGGTCTAGCTAGCCCTTCAATGTGTGAACAAGACATTTGATACAGATTCTCTGATCTCCTCCTGCTACCTCGGGAGGGAGTTAAGTAACTATGCTAAGGCAAAGCTTCTGAAACTGTGGGTCTCAACCCCAAGAGGGGTCACCTAAGTGAATGGGCGAGTCGGGAAATTCTGATTCGTTATCAGTAAATGCTTGCTTTGTATCCCTTTTTTCTATATCTATATACCCAGGGTTGTGTGAAAATTTCTCAGGTAGGGACAGTTACGTGGCATAGAGCACTGAGCCTGGAGTCAGCAGTACTTGAATTCAAATCCACCCTCAGACACTTGACACTTATTAGTTATGTGACCGTGGGCAAGCCACTTAACCCCAATTGCTGAAGAAGAAGGAGGAGGAGGAGGACAAAGAGGAAGAGAAGGAGGAGGAAGAGGAAAAGGAGGAGGAGGAGGAAGAAAAAAGGAGAAGGAAGAGGAAGAAGAAGGAGAAGGAAGAAGAAGGAGAAGGAGGAGGAAGAAGGAGGAAGAGGGAGAGAAGGATGAGGAAGGAAAAAGAAGGAGAAGGAAGAGGAAGAAGAAGGAGAAGGAAGAGGAAGAAGGAGAAGGAGGAGGAGGAGGAAGAAGAAGGAGGAGGAGGAGCAGGAGGAAAAGAAGGAGGAGGAAGAGGAGGAGGAGGAGGGAGAGGAAGAGGAGGAGGAGGGAGAGGAAGAGGAGGAGGAGGGAAAGAAGGAGAAGGAGAAAGAGGTAAAGGAGGAGGAGGAGGAGGAGGAGGAGGAGAAAAGAAAAAGAAACCAAAAAGAAATTTCTCACGTTAAAAAAGGGTTCGCAAGTGGAAAGAGTTTAAGACTCCTATTCTAAGGTCCCTCTGTCATCCTCTCTTCTGGTGCATGTCTTTTAGCTTCAGCATTCTATGATGATCTAATCAAGTCCCTCTTGGCCTATAAGCATTTTGAGAGTGGAAAAGGAAGTGTGTAGGAATTGAATGTTTAAATAATAAGGTTCACCATACCGAGAGCAAGCTAGACTGAAATGTCAAAGTAGTTAGGCAAGGGGCCCGGGCAAGGCCAGATGAGAATTGTGAAGCCTCGGGAACTTTCAGCTCGGCCCAGTATCTCCCACCACCTGGAGGAGGACGACGGGTGTTTTAGTGTTGTTGGCTGGGATCTAGTAATCACTCCCTAGAACGGAGAGTTCCACTTTCCAAGAGGAGAGATACGTGTCTCACTTCTACTCAATTACTAAAGAAATCATGCCTGACTAATCTCTTAGAATTAGTCAAATATAAATAAGCAGGGAAATAAGGGGTCCAGGGAATACAATTTGTTTGAGAGGACAGGAGTGTGCCAAGAAGCCTCTGTCAAGGTTGCAGACCAAAAGCTATTTTGAAAAGTGGACTCGACGGGGAATCGAAGGAATGTTTCGTTATGGACGGGAACCGGTCTGAAGAGACACAGGGAGGGATAAACACACACCGCACTCATTGAGAAGTGTGAACAGTGGGATCCCTCAAGGATTAAGATGCTTAATATTTAAGATGTTGAAGAAAGAGTAAAGAGCAAAATTCCCAAGCCTGCCGGTGACTCTTGCCTAGTCCTTCCATTCAGGTGGACCCCTAGCCAATAGGGATCCGGCACCAATCGCCAAGCACGGGGCCATGGGAAGGGTCTCCGAGTGCCAGGTGAGCTGCAGGAGGGTTCTGCTAGAAGGGTTGTCTGCAAGGAGAGATGGGAACGCTCTGAGGTTGCAGATCTGAGGAAGTGTTATGGGAGACCTTGTTGGCTCTACCGTCCTTGCACAGGCCTGGAGACAAGGACTACATATGTGGATATTCCAGAGGAAGAAAGGGAGTAGCATCAGATTTGAGATGTGGAGCCCTCAGAGGCCATCTAAGCTAATGCTCTCTTTACTTGCATATAAGAAAAATGAGGCCTGGGGGATAAAGCAGAAGGGACAGATTTACTCCCCATGCCCATTCCTAGTTTGTCAGGGGATGGAGATACAAAGAGAAAATTGGCCTTGGTGTTGAGAAACTCACCTTCTGATAATGCCCCCAGTGATTCCATGGGGCTGCTACAATTCCATAGTCAGTGTTATTGCACATTGAGTGATCACTGGTATGTATGTCATGAGCAGTTTGGCATATGGAAAGAAAAGACCAGAAAATGGCCAAGTGGAGTAGAACATGGTGAACCTAAGCTATGATTTTCAGAAAGATCTGGACTCATCTTTTGGGTCGGTTTGTTTCTTTGTTCGTTTGGGGGCGGGGGGAGGAGGAACAGGACCGGGGCCAACCGTACCTACAATTCCAATGTTAGCATGGGAATTCCCAGTCTGGGATTCCCTTCCATCAATGTAAAGTAAAGCAGCACATGGTCTACTGGGAAGCACTGAGAAATCTCCCAGCTTTGAATGACATTATAAAAGTAGCATAGAAAATAGGGGCTGGTTTTGATCAAGGAAGTGCCGATTCAAGTCCCAGTCAGCTACTTCCTGAAGGTGAGAAGAGAAGTTGCTTCTCCCCCTGGGCCTCAGTTGCTTTATGTGCAAACAGAATGTTAGATGTGATGACCCCCCTAAAGTCCCTCCAGGCTCAAAATCCTAAAATCCTGGAATCCCCACTAAAGCTCATGTTTCTTCTTCTGTGTGTGCCTGAGAAGGAGATGTTATTCTTGGGACTGGACATGTGACAAGCCATAAAATTAATCAGCACGGGCCCTGGTGAGTGATAATTTTATGGTCTAGAAATGATGTTGTTCCAAAAGAAATATTAGGAAGTCCTTTGTGGTTATACAGTCCTGCCCCCCCCCCCCATACTCCTGTTTACCCAGGGAGTACTGACTCTCCTCCTCCCATCATTAGGATCCAAAAAGAAACTTACTTCGCAGTTGTAACATCTGGGACTAGGCACAGATCTTGGGAGTTAAAGACACCATGTTGCACTTGAAGAAACGGGTCCAAGAAATTGGCTGACTTGTCCAAGATCACATGCGTCGTCCCAGAGAGATGTGCGGAGATGGAGTGCTGGTATCCCGGTACTCGTAGGCTCCTTGGGCTTATTGATGGCTTGAGCCTTTTGTGTGCCTTAGGTCACCTGATGTTAGAAGGGACAATCACCCTTTGAGGAAAGGGATTCTTCTTTCTATGTGATAGATGAGGAAACCGAAGTCTATTCCAGCTCCATCCTCAGAGGCTATGGACTACAACTTTTTAGAAGAACCTCACATTCACTAATCCTAGATCTTTTCTTGGGGGCCACCAGTGACCAGTTTTCCTGCTTCTCCCAGAGTCTCATCCCATTCTGGGAGCCAAGTGGCTGCAGGGACGAGGAGGTGGTTGTGAGGCTCGGCTGAGGCTGGTCCTCCATGGCCCCGAAGAGTGATGGGGCTCAAAGAGGACAGGGTGAGGGTGAAGAGAGTGGTATGGGGAAGGCCATGAGGATCTTCCAGGGGCTACTAATCCTACAACAATGTTGATAGGGACTATCAAAAACTAAATAGCCTTTCTCCCCTGTGCTCCAGTCACATCTCATCTGGAGCATTCTATTTTGTTGTGGCTGCCACATTTTAGGAAGGACAAGGAAAGGATCCAGAGTGGAGTATCCAGGGTGGAGAAGCCACAATTGGGGCCACACAAGGATTCCTTCACCTGTGGAAGACAGGATAATGTGATAGCTGTCTTCAAATCTTTGGAGGACTGTCATATGGAGGAAAGCTTTTATGTCCTCTGCTTGGCCCCTAGAAGGCAGCCCTAGGACTAACGGGTCACAGACAAGGAGGCTACTTGAGGCTCGATAGCAGGAAAAAACTGCTCTCCCTCACTGGAGGTCATCAAAATGAGTCTTGTTTGGGGCCACCGGAGAAGGGCATTATTGTTCGGGGACAGGTTCTGGTTGCCAATAAATAACGTTTCTCCCTCCTTCCAGATGTGCCCGGGCATGTGGAAACCCAACCTCAAATCCTGGCGATCGAGGGCCATGATGCACAGCTCACCTGCAGAGCAGCTCGCTACATCTACGATGACCTAGCTTGGTTCAATCCGTCTGGGGAAAGGATTCCTACCTCATGCACTGAGACACAAGTGAGAAAATACTCCATTTCTTTGACTTTGACGATCAGAAATGTGTCCCGCCATCAAGAAGGGCGCTACTCATGCAAAGCCTTGAGCCAGAGGAACACCACGGTCATACTGGAAAGGACCACAAGGCTCTTCACCAGAGGTAAGAGGCCAGGGCAATTTGATCCCCGGGCAGCCTGCCTCAAGGAGAGAGAGTGCCCACTTCTCAAAGGAGTCTGGGATTGGGAGTCAGAAGACTTGGCCTTGGGTTCTGGCCCAACCAGTGATTTGCGGTTTAGTCTTGGGATCTCCCGGTCTTTTTGGAATTCAGTTCCCTCAGTTCCCTCATCTGTAAAATGGGGTAGAGGAAGACTATGTAAACTTTAAAAATCCTTTTGGATGTGGGGTCGGGAAAACCTGTATTCGAATCCTGTCTCAGACACTTCCTAGTTTAGCACTAACTTATCCTCTTGGTCTCAGTTTCTTCATCTGTAAAATGGGGATAATGAATAAGTGAACTTTATTAAACTTTCACTATATGCAAAGCACTGGGGACAAATAGAAAATTATGAGTTCTTGCTCTCAAGAAACTCATTCTAATTTAAGATTATATTAATATAACAAATTTATATAATAATCTAATTTAATAATAATAAAATGTATGACACAGGGTTGTTGTAAAGATTCAAATCTATTTGAATCTTTTCAACACTATATACATACTTTGCAAAACACTATATATAAACCTGGTAAACCTTGAAGCGTTATATAAATGCTATTATTATTATTATCATTTCCTTAAGCTTATACTCCAAGCATTAAAGCCCAAACATTGAACAATGCTCCCTGCTCCTCACTCCAGCGTTAGTCGACAACACGATTGTCAGTTGCCATTCACGGGGACTCGGGGTAGATTTTTCCGAAATGTTGGCATGATTTGAAGGAGTACACTGGGAATTTCAAACTGATTGAAGAACATGACTTCCCTTGCCGGGTAATACGGGTACTGCTCATTGAACTAATAGGCAAGTCGCAGGAACTGGCTTTCAATTCCAGTTCTGTTACTTGCTGGTTCTATAATCCAGGGCAATAACCACATCCCTTTGGGTCTCGAGCTCCTCATCTGTAAAATAAGTGGATTGGACCAGACAGCTTCTGAATCTCTCCCAGCTCTAGATCCATGATCCTACATATGATCCTGGAGTTCCTACCCTTCTCTGGGCCTCAGTTTCCCTTTCTGTCAAAGGGTGGCATTGAACTAGATTGAAGCCTCTGAAGTCCTTTCCAGCTGTGGATTTCATGAGTCTGACTGAACGAGCCTGCTAGAGCAAATGGCAAAGAGTATCTGGATCTTGAGATGAGGATGGATTGGAAGATATCTCGAATGTCAGCAGCTAGGGAGTACCTCAGGACAGAGGATGCCGAGTATGGAGTCAGGAAGGCCTGAAAATGTGGCCTCCCATGCATGTTAGCGGTATGACCCTGAACAAGTCACTTTACCACTTCCTGCCTCAGTTTCCTCCACTATAAAAGAGGGATAATATGCAAGAATAAAATGAAATAATATTCATAAGGTGTTTTGCAAAACTTAAAACAGTATTTAAGTGCTAGCTGCTATTGTTATTAATGATGATTATTAATGATGAATTATCACTAGTAATTAGTTACAGCTAACATTTATATAGCACCTATTGCATGTCAGACACTGACCTAATCACTTTACAAATGTTACCTCATTTAATCCTCGCAGTAACCATGGAAGATAGGTACTATTATTATCTCCATTTTACAGTTGGAGAAACTGAGGCACACAGAGTTAACGGGATTTGCCTGGGGTCACACAGCTAGTAGGTGTCTGAAGCCACACTTGAACTCGGTTCTTCCTGTTTCCAGGCCCACTGGGTACCCACTTGCCCTGATAATGATAATATACTAATAATCCATGTTTGTTCCCTCTCTTTGCAGAAAAAGTTGCCCCTTATGTCATAGAGAACCTCACAGACCTGGACGTGAACAGCAGTGGCAAGATTGTGCTACAGTGTAAAGTGGGGGGCACTCCGACACCTGGCATCACTTGGCTGAAGAACGGAAATGCCATCCTGCCAGCCTCAGGTGCGGCCACAGGGCTTCACACGTGGCCACCAAGGCAGCCCATTTGTCTGAAGGAGGCCCTGTTTGCATAGCCTGCCTTAGGGAGTTTTCAACTGTGAAACTCCCCCTCTGTTTTCCTAGAGGTTAAATACCAGGATGCCTCACTTCACAAATGCTCCTTTTCGAGCATTTCCAGGTCACCCCTTCGCCTGGCTGCCTCTTTCTAATACTCAGGGCCTGTAAGAGCTCAGCTTAAATTCTCTGGCTCCAGTTTGCTGCACAATTTGCAGCTCTGCTCATTTGGACGCTCCGGCTCTGCAAAACAACTTCTAGCAGATCCCAACCCAGGTTACCCATCAGTCCCTTCCAGGGGAACTTGGCATTGGGATCCAGCTCTATTGTAATCACTCGGGCAATAAGCATTTATTAAAACACTCACTGTATGTGCCCAGACTGTGCTAGGCCCTTAGGGATATGGTGACAGAAAGGAAATAGCCTCTGCCCTCAAGAAGTTTGCCTTCTAATGGGAACGACAGCTTGTACATAAATAGCAGGATTGCCATCTGGGGAATTCCATTGGCTCTTTTCCATAGTGGGCGTCCTCTGGTTGAGGGGCCCTCGATTCATTCAGTCTGTCAAAAAACATTTGTTGGGTACCTGCTGTGTGCAAGACACTGCCCACAAAACGGCCGATCTACAGAGACAGCCTTTAGAGTACTAGGCCTGAAATCAGTAAGATCGGAGTTCAAATACTGCCTCAGACACTTTTTAGATGTATTGACTCTTGACAAGACACAACCACAGTTGATCTGACCTTTTTCATCTGTAAAATGAGAACAAGAATAGCACATACCTCCCAGGACTGTTGAGAAGTTCAAATGAGATAATGCATGTAAAATGCCTTACAAGCCTTAAGACATTATGAATGCTGATTATTATTATTACATTCTGCTGGGAAGAAGCATATGGATAGGGCTAAGTCAGTACAAGATGTATATGGAGTCAATCCAGAGAACATTTAGTGGGGGAGAGGACTAATAGCTGAGGAAAGCATTTGGGCCTCCCTCTATAAGAGAACGTCAGAGGGCTGTGTTTGGATAGCAGATGTTCAAGCAGCAAGCATTTATTAAGCACCAATGGCATACAGGCCCTGGGGGACATAGAAGGTCAGATAAGACCAGATCTCATCTTCATGGAGTATAAATTAGAAAGCCTGTCAGGAAAAAAAGACACAGAGATGATGACAGCATACAATTTTAGGTGATAAGTAGAATAGAGAGATGGTGATGGTGTTCAGTCATTTTTCAGTTGGCTTCCACTCTTTGTGACCCCATTTAGAGGTTTTCCTGGCAGAGATGCTAAAATGGTTTGCCATTATCATCTCCAGCTCATTTTACCTAGGAGGAAATTGAGACAAACAGGCTGAAGTGACTTGCCCAGGGTCACACTTCTAGTAAGTATCTGAGGCCACATTTGAACTCGGTTCTTTCTGACTCCAGGTCTAGAGTGCTATCCATTGCAGCGCCACCTAGGATCCTAGAGAATGATAAAGTGTTAAGTGTCTTTGGGTAAGGCCTATAGCCTCTCTGGGGCCTCAGTTTCCTCCTCTGTAAAAGGAGGGAATTGGACTAGCTGGCCTCTGTGGTTCAGGGAGATGGTAGGATTATCTGTCGAGTAGAGCTAAGAATCCTTCCCTGCCTACTCTGAAAGGTGATTAAGGTCTAAGGCCCATGAAGGTCATCTGTCGGGTTGGTTAGTGGCATTATCATGATGGATGCCAAGGGGGCAGTGAATATATTAGCAGCCTGGGGGAGGTCCTCAAGCCCTCGGGTCGCTGTTGGCCTCTTCCCTTTGCAGCTAGATCGGGAAACAGAAATCTAGCTCTGTGAGAGGACTGATGGTCAGGGGTTGGCAATGGAGAGAGGAAAAAATTCACTAAAGCCTCATTGGCCTGGGAATGTCCTTCTCTGGTGGTGGAATCTCCACTTTGGTAGAGTCCCTCGGGAAGAGTTGAGCTCCTGGTACCAAGGAGCTCCCATCCGGCTGTTCTATCACTAAGGGGCCAATGCTTGTTACAGGCATCTCCTTGGAGAACGACACCCTGGTTATCGAACGAGCTAAGAAGAATGATGAAGGCACCTACCAGTGCGAAGCCACCAATGAAATAGGACAAGTCAGTACCTCAGCCTTTATTACCGTGGCAGGTGAGTTGGTACCTCGGGCCTACAAGAACCTCACATGGACTCACTTGGAATTCCCAGCATTCAGTTACGTAGCATGAATCCCTACCTTTGCCTCCTTCTGAAACAGGACTTCTAGGAATTTTGAAATTTAGGAATAGTAATTTAGGAATAAAATAGGGACATTTAACTGGATGAATCACAGGATGAATAAATGCAAAGTCACAGAATGAATGAATGAATGCAAAACAGAATGGATGAATGCAAAAAAAAATCATACATTTGGGGGAGGGGAGGTGTGGAACCTGTGACGAGAACATGGCTCACATGCACACACACAGTTGCAGTAACATCTGTGAAGTCAAATTTGCCTCTTTGCATTTGCACCTCTCATTACTCTTGCCTGTTACCTAAACTTTGAGCCTTTGTTCTAGAGATTGGAGACTCTGGGTTTTATATACTGGCACTTTCTTGGATCTGCCTCCTATGAACTTCTGGATATCTCAACTGCTATTCTCCTTCCTTCATTATGACTATTGTCTGTTGTGGTAAGAGAAAGCAGTTGTCGTCCTCCAATGAATCGTTTATGAGCTCCGGAAGCTATTGGATGAGTGATCAGTAAAGGTTATAGCCAGTTTGTGATTCCCTGCTTAGGGGAATTGAGGCAGAATTGAGAGCGAGACAAGTTCTCAGCTGGGATCTAGACAACAGTCACTCGTCTATGATCAGAATCCAAACAAAATTCATCCTGTTCTCCATGTCAGTTGAGATTTTGAGCCTTGGTTTGTTTTTTTTAAATAGTGTTTTATTTTTCCTGATTTTTCCAAATACATGCCAAGAGAGTTTTCAACATTCACCTTTGGGTTCCAAATTTTGGTCCCCCTCTCCCTTCCTTTTTTCTCCCCAAGACGGCAAACAATCCAGTATAGATTAAACATGTGCAATTCTTCTAAACGTATTTCCATTTTCATCATGCTGTGCAAGAAAAATCAGATCAAAAGGGAAAAAAACACAAGAAAGAAAAAAACCCCAAACAAACAAACAACAAAAAAGTTGAAAATCCTATCCTTTGATCCACATTCCGTCTCCATAGTTCTCTCTCTGCATGTGGCTGGCACTTTCCAACCCAAGTCTACTGGAATTGCCTTGAATCACCTCGTTGTGGAAAAGAGCCACATCAGAGTTGATCATCACATAATCTTGTTCTTACTATGTATAATATTCTCTCAATTGATTTACTTCACTCAGCATCAGTTCCTGTGAGTCTCTCCAGGCCTCTCTGAAATCATCCTGCTGATTGTTTCTTACAGAAAAATAATATTCCATGACATTCACATTATTCAACCATTCCCCAGTTGAGGGGCATCTACATGGTTTCCAGTTCCTTGCCATCCTATTAGCCTTGTTTTTTAAGCTTTTTAAATTTGCAGATTATTTTTACCATATTGTGGTCACTTGACAGTCCCACCCAATTTCTTTTCTCCACAAGTCCCAGCCCATCTACTCTCTCTCTGAGATTAGTCGCTTCTCTTTGACCAATTCGTTTTGCCCACCAGTTTACTTTACTTGATTAAATGCTGAGTTCTAGTCTTAATTCTTCCCTTAGGTGTGTGGCCTTGGGCAAGGGCCTTCCCTTAGGATCTGAGGGTCTCTATTTTCTCCTCAGTGAAATGAGGAAATTAGACTCAACGAACCTCCAGGTCCCTTGTGGTTCTGAATCCTCTCATCATCCCGCCTTCCAGACAGGAGTTGTCTTCTCTGAAGTTCCTGTCATTTGACATAAAAAGCCAAGCTGACACTCAGTAAATATCAATTCACTGCCATATTCTCACACCCACCCATATGTACACGTCAACATCCAGGGTTGGCACCCGGGACTACTGGTAGACATGTGGCACCCAGGTAGCTTTCAGAAGGCTACATTTTGGTCCCATCTGCGCTAGCCTGAATTTGTGGCTTTTATCCACTCCTTTGCTGCTGCCCCATTCATAGGTTCGGAGGAGCGTTCCAGCGTTGAGGTCATCATCCTGGTTTGTACTGGCCTGGCAGCCACCCTCTTCTGGCTCCTCTTGACCCTGGTCATCCGAAAACTCAGAAAGGTATGAAGGAAGCACTGAAAGGGCAGAGTTGAGGCAACCGGGTGTATGTTGCCAGAGACCCCTGAAAGAGCTTTGGCAGAAGGTGGGTTGGAAGACTGCTTGGGAGAGAGACATCTGGTCCGGGACCTGCCTCATACTCTAGCGGTGTGACCCCGGGAAAGTAATTTTATCCTTGTTCACTTCCAGCCTCCCAGGGCTATATGAGGACCAGATGAGATGGGCTTTGTAAATGTCATAAACACAGTCAGTTTTATGACTATTCGCTGCTACTCTTTTCTAACATGTGGGTTGGATGGCTCAAATCTTTCACCAAGTGGTAAATGATGTTTCCCCCGACTCTTTTTCCCTCCCAAGGGCAAGAACAGTTTGTAAATCCCTCTTGCTGTGTTAAGGATCCCATAAAAGAAAAATTTTAGCCAACAGTAAAGAGGGTCAGAGCTCAGCCAGTCAACTCACTTACTGAGCATCGTTTTGGGTTTGAGGAAAGACTATACCGCACGGGGCTTCAGAAAGCAGGCAGGGACTAGCAAAGAATGCCTTCAATAACATCGCCAATCTCCTTGGAGATGGGAAAACCCCAGAATTTCAGAACTGGACAGCTCTTAGAATACAGAATCTTCAAGTAAGAGGGACCTAGAACACGGTGTATTAAAACAGCCAGGGTTTTAGTACCTAGAATGTCAGAGATAGGAGGGACCTTAGAACACAGAATATCAGAATGGGATGAGACCTTTGAAGACTTTAAGAACACAGGCCGGCAGAGCTAACTCCTTCCCACCACGGCTAGGACACCGTTTGGCTTCGGCCCGCCAAGCCACTAGTGAAGGGAGAGGGAACAGGAGTGACCTGGTTTTCTTTCTTGCCTTGCAGCCGGATGCCCCTGACATCAAAACAGGTTATCTCTCCATCATCATGGACCCTGAAGAGGTGCCTCTTGACCAGCAATGTGACCAAGTGCCTTACGATAGCAACAAATGGGAATTCCCCAGAGATCGCTTAAGGCTGGGTAAGCTACCCATCCTCTTCTCTTCCCCTCCCAGCCTCTTGTTAAGGAGTCCAGAGGGGGGGCAAAGGAGGAAGGAGCTAAGTATCTGGTGGCACCCTTGAGTGGGGACGAATCTGTGTTGTGTGTCCTTGGCCGAGAGCCCTTCCCATTTACCAGAGACCTGTCGCTTACCTCCCTCTGAGGGAAGGACTGTGAGTATTCGTTCCTGTTCTCGTTTTGCAGCCGAGGAAACTTAGGCTCATATCAGACAAGCATCCCCGAAATGAGACCTCTCAAATATAGCCAAGCCCAGGCTTGGGCTGAGGATGGCTGGAGTGCTTTCTCATATCTGGAGAACACTGGAGGCCAGGCTTACTCTCTAGATGTGCCATGATCTTTAGGCTATGGAGAGGAAGTTCCCCGGGGTAAAGTCCCGTCTCTTCTGCTGACTTGCTCTGTGACCTTAAGTGCGCCCCTTTCCCCCTGGGCTTCAGTTTCTTTTGTAAAATGTGACATTTCAGTGGCTTGAGAATGAGAAGATCTGAATTCAAGTCCTAC
Source organism: Sarcophilus harrisii (assembly GCF_902635505.1). NCBI lineage: Eukaryota > Metazoa > Chordata > Mammalia > Dasyuromorphia > Dasyuridae > Sarcophilus > Sarcophilus harrisii. The sequence goes on from NC_045432.1 coordinate 9,794,581, forward strand.
TTCTGTTACCTGTGGTTCTCTTGGCCTCACTTTCTTCTTCTGTAAAATGGGGAGATTGGGCCAGCCGCCCTCGGCTCTAGAGGTCTCTAAATTCCTGAGATGTGCCCCTGCCATTTAAAGCCTCAGGGGGACTCTTTCTGACCCCCGGCTGTCTGCTCAGGTAGTTTCTACATCTGCTTGGTGTCTGGGCTGCATGGATGGGGCTGCTGTTGTAATGTGCCAATGATCGCTGCTCCCTTGGAGCTTCCCCGCTTCCTGCTGCTCATTCTCCCCTCTTGCCCCTGAAGGGAAGACCCTGGGTCACGGTGCCTTTGGGAAGGTGGTGGAGGCATCCGCCTTTGGCATCGACAGATCTTCAACCTGCAAAACCGTGGCTGTGAAAATGCTGAAAGGTAATGTTTTCCTTGGCTACTCCCCAGGGGGACCCTTGCTGAGGAGGCTGGGCACGAGTGGGCTACAAGAACTTTGGAAGGTAGAGAACTGAGGGGCCAAACATCTTTATGCTCACACTACTGGTGGGAACAGGCTCGCCTTCCGTTCTAATTTCCTGCTGCGTGCAGGACCCTGCGTTAGCCAAAGCAGGGGATTGTTCGGCATTACAGTGCATAGAGCTCCAGGCCCGAGTCGGGAAGACCCAAGTTCAAAAGCTGCCTCAGATACTTTATCCCTGTGGACTCTAGGCAAGTCACTTTACCTCTGTCTGCCTTAGTTCCTCCAATTTTAAAATGAAGATAACACTAGTATATACTTTCCAGTGTCATATCGTGAGGATCAAATAAGTTAGTGATTGCAAAGTGCCTGGTGTAATGCCTGGCACATAGTAGGTGTTCTATAAATGTTATTATTGTTATTACCATGACAATTGTTATGCTGTTGGCCCTATGGATGTCAGCTGACAAAGCAGGACAAACAGGCCCCCCATGGAGTCACTTTAAAGCTTACACCCCAGCAAGAGAAGTGACCGTTGTCCAAACGAGAGAGGCAATCTGGGTTTGATTCAGAGATATTAGTGAATCCATCTTGGAGCTGGAAGTTTCCATCCCTTACCGGGTCAAGAAGTTCCTCTGCATAAACACTGACAAAAGAGTCATTCAGCCTCCACTGGAAGCTTCCTCCCTTCCCCTCCCTTTTCCTCCCTCCCCCTCTCCTTTCCTCCTCCCCTTCCTCCCTCCCCCCCAAACTCCCTACAGCCCACAGCCCAGAAAAGGCATCCATTGTGTTGTTTAAAAGCCCAGTCAGGCAGCGCATCCCAAAGCACTTTCCTGCAGGGAGCCCAAAACCCACAAATGAAGGAAGTGAGAAGAATTGCTCACTCCTTGCAGTAGGGGAGCCTAGGAAAAGGTGCACCCCAACAACATCCAGGCTTCTTTTCGATGCCGACTCTGGCTTTCAGGCCAGTGAGACTGGGATGGAATTGAGCACATGCAACATTTCCTTTTTGCCCCATCAAAGTGCTCTTCAGCAAAACACGGGAAGCAGCTACAATGGTCTGCTTTGGGCAGAGCAGGGGAGGAGGCAAGCCTGAATGGTTGGAGACGGAGAGTTCCACCCCCCCCCCCAAGGCAGTTGACCTCAGTTCTACGTTCTGTTCTGCACTAACCAGCAGCAGGGCTTGGGACAAGTGACTTTACTCCTCTGGGACCTCAACTTCTTCTTCTCTGAAATGAGGGGCCGAGGGTGGGGCTTAGATGATATTTAAGAGCACCTCTCTCCAGTTCTGACCTTGCTTGTTCTAAGGTTCCCCTGCCAGCCCTAGTTCTTGCTCTGTGGAGTAGTGGCTTCTTAGCATATAGAATGTTAAAACATATCCAAATTTTGATATAAGGACCAGCTGAAATGGATAAGCGCAATATTGAGCTAAGAGACGATATTAATCTCGTATCCTTACTCCATCTGTTGGTTTTAAAGCAACATTTAAAAACCGGAGAAAGAAATCCCTCTTCCCATGGTTCCTTAGCATCAAGGGCCACTGCAAACCCTTCCGCTTGGGTGGCAGAAGCCCCTTCCCTGGTGGTCTTGCAACCAGTATCTTCTGACATTGGGAAAGGGACTTATTTAGATTGGTGGCTCTCTTGGGGGGGTGTAATTAATTGGTTTTCCCAAACTATAAAGGCCATGTATTTGATGACCTCTTCTAACCTCTCTCCTGACCTGAAAGGGTTAAGCACAGAGGAAGCCATCACGGAGGCATTCTAAGGAAGGAAAGAGGAAAAGGACTTGAGGCCCAGGATACAATCTGAGCTCCTATCACTGTCAGGCCAGTGGGCCCCAAGTCACTATCTGTTTATGGTATTGTTTTCTGAGTACAACCACTAATCATCAGATGTTTGTGTTCAGGCCCTTCCTGCTGGCATCCTCAGTTGGTCTGTAAACAGGATCTGAGATGCTCCCCCATCCCCCAGCAGCCCAGACAAACAAACATCCCTTTTGCTAATCATGGCTGTTCGGGGGCCTTTTTGCAGAATGTGCAACGTCCAATGAGTGCAAGGCCCTGATGTCAGAGCTCAAGATCCTCATCCACATTGGCCACCACCTGAATGTGGTCAACCTGCTGGGAGCCTGCACCAAACCTGGAGGTAAGAGTTCCGAGAGTGGAGACATATCCCTCCCTCTCAACCGCAAAGTATGATGGACGACCAAGTTCTAGGGCCAGGAGTGCTTGGTTGGAAGTTAGAGGGCCTGACTTCAGCTTACAGCTCTGCCACTTATTTATTATCTGGGTGACCCTGAGTAAGTCTGCCTTAGTTTCCTTCTATGTAAAGGGAGGCAATTGATCTATATGACTCATTAAGTTTGAACGCTATGATCCTATGATCCCTAAGAGCCACTGTCCCTTCCAAGATAACCTCCCATTCAAAACAGGATTCCTTGCTCCTTTCCAATGCACCCCCCAAATGAACCATGTCATGCCCAGCATAAAGCATCAAAATGATTAAGAGGTAGGGCCATGGATAGTCATCTTCAAAATCATAGGCTTAGTCTATAGAACTCTATTCTCCTGCCTCTCGTTACGTCTACAGAGATGAAAAGAAGTTCTACGTGCCTAAGAAATGGCTCCTTCTTCACCTTTGTGTCCCCAGTGCCTGGCACATCATAATCTCTCACTAAAGGTTTATTAATTGCTATCTTGATAGAAGAGGCAGCGTGTTGGAAGAAATAGTAGACTTGTAGGAAGAAAGCTAATTTCCCAACAGTGTGTTGTCAGGGTTAGTATGATGAGCTTGAGGTCAGAAGAAATTTGAGTTTGACTTCCACCTTGGACACTTACTAGCTTCAGTTACCTCATCTATAAAATGGGGGTGATATCTAGAGTTTGCCTGTTAGGGTTGCCTTGGGGGCCAGTGAAGTCGTGTGTGTCAATTAGCCCTAAAGAAATGCCCATGATGAGGATGATGAGGATGTCCCCTCCCTGCCACTAACAGTGTGAGCCTCGTCATCTTTCTAGCCTCAGTTTCTTAGACTATAAACTGGGGATACCAGTCTGCTGGGCTGCTTTTTAGGGTTGTTGGGAGGAAAGAGCCTTGTAACCACCCACATTTTTGAAGGTTTTATCCACTGTCATAGCCATAGTGTGATGGAAAGAGTGACAGGGTTGGGATTAGAGGACAAGGGCTTGAATTCTAGCCTGTCACTTGGTGTTTGTGTGGACCTTTGGACTTGTAACTTCATTTGTCTAGACCTCAGCCTATCTGTAAAATGAGGGATTTGAAAATATTTAGCCTGAAGAGAAGAAAAGGCTCAGGGATGGGGGTGGGGGAAGATGGGACATGATAATCGTGTTCAGGTACTCAAAGGCCTGTCTTGTGGAGGGGAGACAGGCAATAAGAGACAGAGACAGAGAAAGGCTGAACCTTTGCTGGCCCTGCCTCCAGTGCCTCGCCATCCTCTTGAAGTCTACTTTCTGCTGCTCCTCAAGGCCCTCAATGTTGGCTTCATCTAGCCTCCATGGTCCCCACCTCATGGCCACCCTCACCCTCCCTAGTCTCTGTGACCTGCCTTTTCCTGTCCCTTCCACCCCCACCCTCTCCTAAGCTTCCTTTTTGTGACTCCTGATCTGCCCCTTCTGCAGAGGATGGCAGCATCCCAAGACTGGGGCCCTTCCCCTTCGTCCTCTCCCTGGTCTGGTCTGCAGTCTCCATGAGCTCTGTGCCTGTCTCTCCCCTTAGACTCTGGCCTGTGGCACCGCCGGCCTCTGCCTTTGTGCTCACAAGCAGTTCAAGCTCTCCTCTTTGTTCCAAACATGGCCATTTTTGTGGAAGGCACCCCCCCCCCTTCTAGTCATCCATGCCGGAAACCTTGCACTCACCCTTGCCTCTTGTTTCCTCACTCTCACCTCCGGTGTCCAGCCAGCCGCCAAGTCTTGTTGATTCAGCCTCCCGAATATCTCTCCAATCCAAGTCCCCATCCTGCCTGAATCCTCCAGCTTTTCTCACCTGAACTATTGTAACAGCCTCCCAATGACTAACCCATCTCCTTTCTGTCCTAGTTCCTCTTCCCCATGCCTACATTATGTTCAATGTGCTTCACTGTACCAGACCCTGTGCTCAATACTGGGGATACAAAAAGAGGCCAGAGACAACTTTAAAGGTGTCCACAGTCAAGCGGAAGAGATGACCTGCAGACAATTATGTAAAAACATGCCATACGTGGGAGCAACAGGAAGTAATCAACAGAGAGGAAGCCTTAGGATGAAGGGGGGGCCTTCCTGTAGGATTTCCTGTAAAAAGTGGGATTTGAGCTTTGACTTGAAGACAGCCAAGGAAGCTAGGAGGCTGAGGTGAGGAAGGAGTGCATTCTAAGCAGAGGGGCCAAGAAGGCAGTCTAGTCCAGTGTCTAGGCAGAGGGAGTCAAGAGATGATGTAGGACCTTGTTGGAGGAAGAATGGGAGCAGGAGATAAGATGTAAGATGATTGGAAAGGGCAGGCTGAGAAACGGTCTCATCAGGCATTGCCCCCCTTGCTCATTGCCTGTGGAGGGTCAGACTTTCAGCCAGACCAGTGTCCTGGGGGAGCGGCTATTCCCAGGGTTCGCTGACTCACAGTCCTGAGTCATCTCTGCCTATGGCAGATGAGCTGGGGGTGGATAAGAGTTCCACTGTGGAGTTTTTCTCAAGTGTAAAGAAAATGGATTCTAAAGGATGTCCCTGAGGACCATGTTTGAGTAGCTGGGTGACTCAATAGCAGGTCCCACATCCATCCATCATGGAGGCTGTTGTAGGAGGCTGAGGACATCCTGGTCATGAGAGGCCACAAGGAAGGGAAGCTCCTGCACAGATGTGTCATTGTGACTAAAAGATATTATACTTGCAGGTGAAATAATAGCCCTCCAAATATCCCCCAATTTATGTAATGTTCTCTTTTGGGGGTTTGGGGGTCTCTGGGAACAGCCTTCGTTTCAGCTCAGTAATCACCACAAGAACAGTCCAGATCCTTTATTGTCTCCTTCAAAGTCTTGCCTCCTTTCCTGGGGTCCGGTTAGCTTTCTTAGAGGCCTGTCTCTCTCCTTGGTTCCGAGAGCTTGAGCTCCCGCCTGTCTTCTCTGCCCTTTGAATCTCTCCCTGAATCAATCCTGGCTGAGGCTCCCGGCTTATATGCGCTACCCTGAGTATAAGCCAATCATTATATGACTAGGGGAGACCATTATTTGTTGTAAGATTAAATCAATCATATGGAACCCTGCTAAACTAGATAAACATTGTCTCATCAGTTCCACTGACTTAGCACCTTGTAAGAATCCCTTGTTTCAAGTTCAGAGTTCTGGCCCATAACAAATCTGGGCAGTGAGGAGCATGCATCTAATGGGGCTCTGCTGTATCCAGGCAACACACCCACAGCAGCATCTCTCCCTAACCACTGAGCATCTTTGCTCTGAGCAGTGGGAACTGAGACAGCAGAAAAATCACCTTCAGCCTCTCTTCTTTCCTGTTCTGAAGCTTGACTGTGCCAGCTCAAGAAGACCATCCTCCCATCAGTAGTGACATATCCTGGGCCCACGCGTCCTTGGTGATGTGCCTGGCACACTTCCCTAGTGGGGCCCTGTACCCTGCGGCTTGAGAAGGAGAACTCTAGAGTAGGTATCCCCAGCTCAGAGAAGCCAGAGCAGGCCCACATCGGCAGGTCCTGAGGATTCAAATCAACTTCAGCAAGATACTCTGGCCCATTCCCTTATCCCCCCCTGGCAAAAACAGACTAGTTGCAGTGGTGACCAGGAGCTAGGTGGGGAGGCCTCTCAGTGGGGAGAGAGTACCATGGAGACAACTTCCAGCCCTCATCCTTTATCCAGCTTCTAGGCCCGAAGTACACTTCTCCAGAGGTTACTTCACCCTCACAAAACTTCAGAGTTGGAAAGAACCCCAGTGGTTCAGTCATACCTGAGCCATACCCCCCGGGACAATATGGCCATCCAGCTCTGTACTGATGAAGGGGAGCCTCCCAGGCAGCCCAGTTCACCTAGGGATCCTCCTATTGGGAGGAGGGTTTTCTGAACACCAGGCCTAAATTTACTTCAGTATTTCCCTAGTTTCTGCCCCTCTTTCCCATGAAAGCCTTTCAGATCTTTGAAGGCAGCAATCCTGTCTCCCCTAACCCTTATCTCATTCCAGACTGAGCAGGCCCATCTCCTTCAATTGACGGGGACTCGGGCCCCTTCACTAAACTTTGTGCCCTCTTCTGGGTGCCCTGGGTACTAAGCAATAGCCTCTCCTGATATTTTACACACAGAACTGAACACAGTATATAGTAAGGTCGGACTAGGACACAGGACAGTGGGACTAACAGCTTTTTGTTCTAGGAACACGGATAGATGATTCTCTTTATGCAGCCCAAGGTCATATGAATGTTTTCAGCTGCTATATCTTCTGGCTGACTCATAATCTTATTATTTTTATTCACAGCACCAAAGCTAGGTGTACAATACTTCAGGGCTTGCAAAGCTCTTTGCAAACATTTCAGTTGATCCTCACAACAAGCCTGGGAGGTGGCTGCAATTATAACCTCCGTTTTATAGTAGAAAAAACTGAGACAAGCACAGATTGAGTCACAGGGTCACATAGCTAGAATTTTAGTTGAATCTTGGGTGAATTTAAACTCAAATCTTCCTGACTCTATGCTTAGTTGTCTGTTCACCACATCTAAGATCAATTGTCTATAGAATGATTAGAAACATTTACAGTGCCTTAATAATAATAATAATAACAACCTGCATTTATGTATTGCTCTAAGGGTCCCAGAACACTTTTCAGATGTGATCTGTTTCATGATCCTCCCAAGAACCCTGGTGGGAGATCAGTGATATTATGATCCCCATCTTACAGATTAAGGAGACTGAGGTTTTGCTTTGCGTAGGATCACACAGCTAGGAAGTATCTGAAGCCACTCAGAACTTGGGGTTTAGAGCTTTTTCCATTGTGCCACTAGTCACCTCTAACTGTTGAACATAGATTCCACAAAACAGCCAGATTGTCAAACTGCTATCTAAGTAGATCTCCCCTACATATCCTTGTGACATTGATTTTTTAAACCCAACTGTAAAACTTTACTTTTATTTTCATTGAATTAGCTCTTCATAGATTCAACCCAAAGCTGTACCCCAAAGGTCCTGAATCTTTTTTGTATCCTGGACCCCTTTGGCAGTCAGGCTGGTGAAGCATAGGGAATCCTTCTCAGAAATATGTTTTTAAATGCAGAAAATAAAATATACAGAATTATTTTTGTTACATCTAACTCTTTGTGATCCCACTTGTGGTTTTCTTAACAAAGATACTGGAGCAGTTTCTCATTTCTTTCTCCAACTCATTTTACAGATGAGGAAACTGAGGCAAGCAGGGTTAAGGGAATTTTCCTGGGTGTCTGAGGTCATTTGAACTCAGGCCTTCCTGACTTCAATCCCAATGTTCTTATCCACTGCAGCATCACCTACCTACCCCTACGCAGAATTATAAATTGTGATTTAAATTCAAATATAATTTAAATATATCACTTCTATATTTACATTATATACTTTTATATTATCTAAGTTCATTTAAATAAATTATAAAATATAAGTTATGTTGAAGTTCAGTTATTCAATTTTTTTTTTTAAAAACAAGTCACAGACCCCAATAAGAACTTGTGCTCTAGTCCATTGAGATCTTGACTGTCATCATCTGAGTTAGCTCTTCCTCCCATCTCCATGTCTTCTATAAGTATGACAAACACATCATCTAGGCCTTTACTCAAGTCATTAGTAAAAATATTAACTAGCACAGGGCCAACCTCAAGTCCCTGGGCACCCCACTAGAGAACTCCTGCTACACTGGCATTGAGTCTAGCCATACAGCCATACATTCCAAATCCATCTTTTCCACAAGAACAGTACGAGGTAACTGATCATTTTGCTACAATCTCCACATGTACATATACACACCACACACACATAAACACACACACATTCACATATACACTCTCCCACACACACAATTGCAAAGTCAGACTTTGGGATTGTTCATTTTGAGAGAGACCACACGACGCGAGGACTTGATGGCATTTTGTCTATTTCTCGGGCAGTTGTGATCCCTGTCCCCCTTGCTCCCACCCTGCCCTGACCCCTTCTCTATGTGTGCCGGACCTTCTGGTCACTAGCCTCCGTTCCCCTGGCTGGGCTAGACTTTAAGCAGCAGACACCAGCTATCACCCACTTCAAGCGTCTCGCTATCAGTAGGACCCGGCAGAATTTGTGCCCCACCAGTCTGTCTGGACAAAGCCAGAGTCAGCTCCTTGCCACAATGGACCATCACAGTTGTAGAAGTCCCCAGAGCAAAGAATCCTAATACCCACTAGCTGTGTAGTCTTGGGCAAACTTCAAATGAGCTCTCTGCTTCTAGATGTCCCAGGATGGGAGTACATGTGGACTAAGTGAGCTCTGAAGTCCCTTCGCTTAGATTTGTGCTTCTAGGATATAAATCCATTCATTTGGAATCCATAGATTGTTACAGGTCATAGATTAGGTCATAGGTCATGGACTGGAAACGGGAAAGAACTTCAAAAGTCATCTAGTTCAACTTCCACATTTTTCAGATGAGGAAACTGAGGCCCATGGAAGAAGAAGGAACTTATTACCGTAGAAAGGTTCTATGGTAATAAGCAGTAGAGCAGAAATTCAGGCCCAGGTCCAGAGGCTGCTGGGAAGGAAGCTACAGGCATAGGTTTGTTTTTTGAAACAGGGAAACTGGCACATCTTTGTAGCAGTGAAATCTACTCCCTAGGGTGCCTACTACTATTCAGTAGCATTTGCCAGTGTGCTGGCAAGATCTAGCTCTTCTTGCAGCATGACTTCAACCAAAAATATATTGCCTGTTGGGGGACACAGACGGCAGAGAATCATGTAACTGGGTCTCAGATTTGCCAAGGTTAAGGCCTTGGAGGCCAAAGAGAGACTCAGGAGGGCAATCTTCCTGCTCTTTATTCATTAGTCAGCCAGCTATTGTTCCAGGATAGTCAAAATCCATATCTCAATCATCCGGCGACCCTTTGAAATCATCGATTGAGGTGTAAGTGCACCAGGTGCAGGGCCAAGAGGCAAGGGGAGGACAACGAGAGTTGCTGACCAACTGTGTGTAACCCTCCGCAGGTCCTCTGATGGTCATTGTGGAATTCTGCAAATATGGAAACCTGTCCAACTTCCTTCGAGGCAAGAGAGGAGACTTCATTGCCTACAAGGTAGGTCACCCACCTGCAGTTCTGTTCTCAGCCCCAAAGAGGTAGTGATCAGGAAATGAGTGGTGTCAGATAAAGGCAGCCCTATGGAAGAGCCCCTGAGGGAAATGATGCTCTGATGGGAAAATGACTAATGTCTCAAGTTTGGAATGGATGTCCCATGCAAGAAGAATCGCCTCATGGGAGGGCTTTCAGAATGAGTTGAATTACTGCTTAGGAAGGGCTAAACAAGGGGTCCTGGTGAGGACAGGATTTTCTGTGGAATTTGAACACAAATAAAAATCTGCTCCACTAAGGGGAAGGCCCAGTTCTTAGCACTGCATCCATTTGGGCCTACATTAACATTGTGAGTAGAACCAAAGAAAAGCCATGGGTTTCCCACCCCCCACCTTCTGTACCAGTCCTTAACACCAGAGTCCTTTCATCGCCCCTCTCTCTCTTCCTCAAACTTTTTTCTTTCTTCCCTTATTATCACTCTCCCTTCCTCTCCCCCCCCCACCATTTGGGGCTACTCCTTCCTCTCAACACATGGGTAGCCCCATCCCCCTAGTGAGAATGTCAAGATTGCTATGATTTGGTTCTTCCACTGATATTTCCACTCTTTAGTCATTAGATATGAATCGAACATTTAGCCAAAATGTACAGATGTCCTAGAATGGAGGCATCACCCTTTCCCACTCTACAGAGGGCAGGTTCCTTGTTTCATGGAGCAAAGAATTCATCATCTGGTGCCTCTTCATACATAACTTAGATTGACTGACTGAGCATATTTACTTGAAGCTATTTTAACATAGTAGAATCTGGCAAGGCCATTGATCCTCCCCCCCTTCAAGACACTATGATGAGGTACATAAAACCTTCTGGTGATTTTAGTTTTGAAAGGGGGGAAATGTAACAATAGCTCCAAGCCCCAAACACCTAATCACCTTCTGGATTAGGTGGTTTCTTCCCATGTCCAGGCCTAGGGGTTTTTCCCAACCAGAGACTAATTGTGAGGAATTAACTCTCAGACCCAAGATACTTCGGAACAAGGTGAGAAGAAAGCAGAGGATTCTGATTGTGACCTCACAGAGCTCACTAAGCGGCGATTGGAGAGCGTAGCTAGCACCGGCAGTTCTGCCAGCTCTGGTTTCATTGAAGACAAGACCTACAGCGACTCAGAGGAGGAAGAGGAAGGTGAGTCTACTCGAGAGCCCCCCAACAGCTAGCTATGAGAAATTGATGTGCTTTGTTAATGACATGGCCCCTTATTCCTCTTCAACCTTCATTTCTTTTTTTTCTCTTTGTATTATATACACCACGTTGATATATGTGTGTATATGTTTTATTATTATAGCTTTTTATTGACAAAACATATGCATGGGTAACTTTTCAACACTGACCCTTGCAAAAACTTCTGTTCCAACTTTTCCCCTCCTTCCCTCCACCCCCTCCCCTAGATGGCAAGCAGTCCCATACATGTTAAACATGTTAAAGTATATGTTAAATACAATATATGTATCCATATTTATACAGTTGTCTTCCTACAGAAGAAAAATCGGATTTGGAACGAAGGTAAAAATAACCTGGGAAGAAAAACAAAAATGCAAGCGAACAATGGAAAGAGTGCAAATGCCATGTTGTGGTCCACACTCATTTCCCAGTGTTCTTTCCCTGGGTGTGGCTGGCTCTTCATTACTGATCAATTAGAATTGATTTGGAGCCTCTCATTGTCGAAGAGAGCCACATCCATCAGAATTGATCATTGTATCGTATCGTTGCTGAAGTGTATAATGATCTCCTGGTTCTGTTCTTTTCACTTAGCATCAGTTCATATAGGTCTTTCCAAGCCTCTCTGTATTCATCCTGCTGGTCGTTTCCTACAGAACAATAATATTCCATAACATTCATATACCAGAACTTATTTAGCCATTCTCCAAGTGATGGGCATCCACTCAGTTTCCAGTTTCTTGCCACTGCAAAAAGGGCTGCCACCAACATTTTTTCCACTTGTGGGTTCCTTTGCCTCCTTTAACATCTCTTTGGGATATAAGCCCAGGAGAAACACTGCTGGATCAAAGGGTATGCACAGTTTAACAACTTTTTGAGTATAGTTCCAAATTGCTCTCCAGAATGGCTGGATATGTTCACAACTCCACCAACAAGGCATCAGTGTCCCAGTTTCCCCACATCCCCTCCAAGATTCCACATTACCTTTGCCTGTCATTCTAGCCAATCTGACAGGTGTGTAGTGATATCTCAGAGTTGTCTTAATTTGCATTTCTCTGATTAATAATGACTTGGAGCATCTTTTCAATATGGCTAGAAATAGTTTCAATTTCTTCATCTGAGAATTGTCTGTTCATATTCTTTGAAAATCAATTGGAGAATGGTTTGATTTCTTGTAAATTAGAGTCAATTCTCTATATATTTGGGAAATGAGGCCTTTATCAGAGCCTCTGCATGTAAAAATGTTTTCCCAGTTTATTGCTTCCCTTCTAATCCTGTCTATATTAGTTTTATTTGTACAAAGACTTTTTAACTTGATATGATCAAAATTTTCTAATTTGTGATCAATAATGATCCCTAATTCTTCTTTGGCCACAAATTCCTTCCTCCTCCACAAGTCTGAGAAGTAAACTATTCTATGTTCTTCTAATTTATTTATAATCTCATTCTTTATGTCTAAATCATGAACCCATTTTGATCTTATCTTAGTGTTCGGTGTTAAGTGTGGGTCAATGCCTAGTTTCTGCCATATTAATTCCCAATTTTCCCAGCAGTTTTTGTCAAACAGTGAATTCTTATCCCCAAAATTGGGGTCTTTGGGTTTGTCAAACACTAGATTGCTTTAGTTATTGACTATTTTGTCCTGTGAACCTAACCTATTCCACTGATCAACTAGTCTATTTCTTAGCCACTACCAAATGGTTTTGGTGACTGCCGCTTTATACCATAGTTTTAGTTCTGGCACAGCTGGGCCACCTTCATTTGATTTTTTTCCATTAGTTCCCTTGAAATTCTTGACCCTTTGTTCTTCCAGATGAATTTTACTCAACCTTCATTTCAAGGCTTGAGGAGAGACATGGGAAGTTGAGCTAGTGGTGGCTGATTAACTAGAAGGGCTTCTTCCTCTAGCCTCATTCACTTGGGAGGTTTACAGGCTCTTTATGTCTAGCTCTGACATTCCATGTTCTAAGGTTCTAGTACTATTTATTAAGCTGTATTTCATCCATCCCAAAATCAATTGAGCTTACTCATTGCAGAGTTTGGTACAGGTTTCCCATAATTGCATTTTCATTAAAAAACCCCATTTAATATAGACATTTTTGCTTGACATGTCATTGCCCTTATCAAAGTAACAAACCCTCAAGAGGAATTTCAAAAATATCCCATATGTAGGTAATCAAATGAGCATTTTTAACTACCCCTGTTGTTTCATCCACTTCTGACACAGAGTAGAAAGGTTTTCATTTCTCAATTAATTGATTGCCTACGAGAGATTCTTCCCATCTATATGTCGAACCATTCCAAATCACTTTGAAGCACTGAAATTACTTTGCAAGCGAGTCACCAGACATCATTTCGACCACTTCGGCAGTTGTTGATGACACTATTTCAAATGAGGTTTCTCCACACTTACCAATTCTGTAAGCAAACATATATGATATAAGCAAGCCCCTTTTGACGTTAAAAGCATAGTTTTTGAAACGTTCGGTTTTACTTATTAAAAGCATCGATTTCTTTTTAAGAAAACTCTCTTGCCAATGTGTTCTGAATGTACACTTTCAAGATTTTGGCTTGGAGTTTCATTATCTTTACTGTGTTTGCTTTGTACAAATAGCAATTTAAATATAGTCACTTCTCTCCACCACTAATCACAATGATAAGTATGGCAGATCATATTTCCTGGGATTTGGGCTGTTATGGATTTTCCCTTCATAAACTGTCTCTTTTTTTTTATTAACTATCTCTTTAGGTGGCTTCAGTGAATTTTCTAATCACACTGGTTATAGATCATAAAAGGATCTATAAAAATCAGATCACATTTTTAAAAAACCTTAAGTCAATTTCAAGTGTTGAAAGTTCCAAATTCTTTTCCCTAATTGGAGCTTGAGTTATTTCAATTTTTCTTCAATATGCTAGCTCTCATGTTGTCTTAGCTTTGTACAAATTTGTTTAACTATATAGTTATTTGTCTAGGACAGGGTTTCTTAATTTTTTTTCCTACTTATGTCCCCTTGTTGCCTGAGAAATGTTTATGTAACTCTGGGTATATAGGTATATAAAATAGGTCTACAAATCAAACAGTGATAATAAATCATAATTTCATGACCCTGAATTCACTTATGAGACCCTATATGGGTCTTGACCCAGTTTAAGAAGCTAGGTTTCAGAAGTCTGACTTTCTGGGGAAGCCAGCTTATTATTTATACTTCTAAAAATGAATAAGAAACATTACTGATATTATGGCACTTTTAACTTCCAGTAAAAAAAAAAAAGTTTTGAATTGGGAGTTTCCCCATTTAATATTGAAATGTAGGAAGGAGCATGTCATAGGTGTCCTCATCCTAGGCTCACTGTGGGCCATTCCTGCCTAGGAGCCAAACCAAATCCGACCTCATTGGGCCATAGGATGTTAGATAATCACTGTTCACTGGCACTTGGAGGGAATTTGTGTCAAGTTTGATTTGAACTTTGTGTACATTAAAAAAAAAGCAAACTATTTACATGGGAGCTGTATTTGAAAATACTTTGCCTCATGCCCTATTACCAGATGGTCTTATGCCCTGGAATCAGAAAATACACCTCACAGACTGCAGTCAGAGATCTTCCCTGACACCCAGTGGGTATTATCTTTTTTTATTAGCCCCATTTTATTTTATTTTTTATTATAGCTTTTTATTTACAAAACAGATGCATGGGTAATTTTTCAACACTGACTCCTGCAAAACTTTCTGTTCCAAAATTTCCCCTCCCTCTTCCCACCCCCTCCCCTAGATGACAGGTATTCCAATTCATGTTAAAATGTTTGTTATATCCAATATATGTATACACATTTATATATTTATCTTGCTGCACAAGAAAAATCAGATGTGGAAAGAAAAAAAAACCTGAGAAGGAAAACAAAAATGCAAGCAAGCAACAGAAAGAGTGCAAATGCTAGGTTGTGAACCACACTCAGTTCCTATAGTCCTCTCTCTGAATGTAGATAGATGGCTCTCTTCATCACTGAACAATTGGAACTGGTCTGAATTGATTCATTGTTGAAGAGAGCCACGTCCATCAGAATTGATCATCATATAGTCTTGTTGTTGCCGTGATCTCCTGGTTCTTCTCATTTCCCTCAGCAACAGTTCCTGTCGGGCTCTCCAGGCCTTTCTGAAATCATTCTGTTAGTCATTTCTTACAGAACATTCATATACCAGTTTACTCAACCATTCTCCCATTGATGGGCATCCACTCAGTTTCCAGTTTTTTGCCACTACAAACAGGGCTGCCACAAACATTTTGGCACATACAGGTCCCTTTCCCTTCTTTAGTATCTCTTTAGGATATAAGGCTAGTAGGAGCACTTCTGGGTCAAAGGGTATGCCCAGTTTGATAATTTTTTGAGCATAGTTCCAAATTGCTCTCCAGAATGGCTGGATGTGTTCACAGTTCCACCAACAATGCATCAGTGTCCCAGTTTCCCCACATCCCCTCCAACATTCCGCATTATCTTTCCCTGTCATTCTAGCCAGTCTGACAGGTGTGTAGTGGGTATCTCAGAGTTGTCTTAATTTGCATTTCTCTGATCAATAGTGATTTGGAACACTCTTTCATATGAGTAATAATAGTTTTAATTTCATCATTTGAAAATTGTCTGTTCATATCCTTTGACCATTTATCAATTGGAGAATGGCTTGATTTCTTACAAATTAGAGTCTATTCTCTGTGTATTTGAGAAATGAGGCCTTTATCAGAACCTTTAATTTTAAAGATGTTTCCCTAGTTTATTGCTTCCCTTCTAATCTTGTCTGCATTAGTTTTGTTTGTACAAAAGCTTTTTAATTTGATATAATCCAGATTTTCTATTTTGTGGTCAATAATGATCCCTAGTTCTTCTTTGGTCACAAATTCCTGCCTCCTGCACAGGTCTGAGAGGTAAACTTTGCTAGCCTCTGTTCTTCTAATTTATTTATAATTTCATTCTTTATGCCCAGATCATGAACCCATTTTGACCTTATCTTGGTGTACGGTGTTAAGTGTGGGTCAATGCCTAATATCTGCCATACTAATTTCCAATTTTCCCAGCAGTTTTTATCAAACAGTGAATTCTTATCCCCAAAGCACTCAGTGGGTATTATCAAACGGATAACAGTTGGCTATCTGTGAGAATGGAGAAAATACCATTGTGCACTCTCCACACTAAGTTAAATTCTCAGGGGAATCAGTGCTGCTAGCCCTCTCCTGTTTCTCCTCTCTAGCTGTCTTTCTTTTTAGCCATCCAGGTGAATGAGGTTGGCTTGCTAGGATGCCTTTCCAGCCTTTGTCCTTCTCACTGGGCCTCTGCTCTCCCCTAGATTCTGAAGATCTGTCTAAACGATCTCTGACCCTCGAGGATCTGATCTGCTACAGCTATCAAGTGGCCAAGGGCATGGAGTTCCTTGCTTCCCGAAAAGTGAGCACTTGTCCTCCTCATTAACATTCTTGCTCCCTTGATCTGGGAGTTTCGGTAACATAGACCTTTGATGTGAGGTCCCTTCCATGCTCCCTGGTAGTTGGAGAATCCCCATCTAGCCCTCTAGCTAAAAAAATAGTTGTCAACCCCATATAGGCAAGCACAGGGCCTGTAGGTGCTTAATAAATGCTTACTAAATGAATCGACAAATGATTGTACTGACCATACCCTGAGGATATGAAGTAGAGTCATTCCCTCCTTGGGATGCCTCTTAAGCAATAGTTCTTGCCCCTTGGAGCACTTGGCCACTATCATGTAATCAGAAGCCAGCGGGTATTGCTGTTCTTATGTCAACTCCATAGCTGTGCTTCCCTTAGCCCGTTTCAGACAGAACCAACAAAATTGGTCCTCATTTGCCCTTAGTCTCCAACTCCTTTTACGTTGTTTTGGGCAGGTTCCCAGATAATGCCCTTTCCCTGTTTCCCCAGCATGTGCCTCTCTCATCTCTGAGAGCTTCATGAACTCTTCTCCTGGCAGGGCCTTAGCCCTTTAAGCACCCTTTCACCCCTCACCCACCCACCCCTTCCCTTTCCTCAGTGCATTCACCGGGACCTGGCTGCTCGGAACATCCTTCTGACTGACAACAATGTGGTAAAGATCTGTGACTTTGGCCTGGCTAGAGACATCTACAAGGACCCTGACTATGTCCGGAAAGGAGATGTAAGTGTGCCACCTATCAGCCAGCTAGCCTGATGCCCCTGCCCTCAAAGCTTGGCTTTTACATACCTTGGGAGGCTATGAAGCATTCTAATGGCTTCTCTGTCTCTCTCTCTCTCTCTCCTCTCTCTGTCTCTCTGTCTCTCTGTCTCTCTCTCTCTCTCTCTCTCTCTCTCTCTCTCTCTCTCTCTGTGTGTCTCTGTGTCTGTCTGTCTCTGTCTCTCTCTCTTTTTCTCTGTCTCTGTTTCTCTGTCTCCCTTTCTGTGTTTTTCACTCTCTGTGTCTCTTTCTGTCTCTGTCTCTCTCTCTTCTTTTCTTTTCTTCTCTCCTGTTTTGTCTCTCTCCTGTTTGGGTTTTCCAGGCCCGGCTTCCTCTCAAGTGGATGGCCCCTGAAGCTATTTTTGACAAGATTTACACTACCCAGAGTGACGTGTGGTCATTTGGAGTCCTGCTGTGGGAGATATTCTCCTTGGGTAAGCATCCTTCAGCCACAATTCCTCTCCTGGCCCAGCTGATCCCAGACAAGACCAATCACCTCAAGATCCAAAAGCAATCAGACGGTGCAGATGTCAGGGGGCTGAAGCAGGGGCTCTTGAAAGCAGTTCAGTGGCCCAGTAGATAGAGGGCTAGATCTAGGTCAGGAAGACAAGAGTTGAAATCCAGTCTCAGATCCTTACTAGCTATGTAACTCTGTGCAAGAAACTTCACCACTGTCTGTCTGCTTCAGTCCCCTCATCTATAAAATGGGGATAATAGTGGTACCAACCTCCCAGGATTGTTGTGAAGATCAAATGAAATTAACATGTTTAATGCCTTAAAGAGCTTTGTAAAAGTTAGCTAGTGTTATTTTTAGGGGGAAGCTCATTTTTGAGCAGAGGAAGAAATTAGGGCTTTACTAAAACTCCATAGGACTTTTGGATTATTCAGAAGCCCCAGATGTAGCATATCTGATGGCAGGTTCACTGTCTTTACCATCATTTGTCCCAAAATTTCTCTCTCCCGAGACAGACCGAGTTCCAGAATAAGGCCTTTGAAAGAACAGCTGGTCCTCTGCTGATGAGTCATTTGGCTGTAATAGCCTTTGCAGAGCCAACCCTCAGAGCAGAAGCCAAGACAATCCATTCCTCTGGAGCTTTGGCTCCATTCTAGAACTTCAGGTGTGGTGAATTCTGTTCACCCCAATCATATCAATCAGCCTCAAAATTTCAATTGCCCTAGTTTCGAGGTCCTACTTGTTAAAAAGCTAATCTATTTGAACACGTCAATAAGCATCTGACTTTTAGGCTCCTACTCTGGGTCAGGCACTGTGTTGAGCACTGGGGACACAAAGAGAGTCCTTGCTTTCAAGGCAATCATAATCCAGGGGGGAAGACAACGCCTAAACGAACTCGAGCGAGAGCAATAGAAAATAATGACCAGTGAGAGGGCCCTGGAACCAAGAGGTCTAGGGAAGGCTTCCTGTAAGAGGCGGGCTTTTAGTTGGAACTTAAGGGAGGCCAGGGAGGTTAGGAGTTAGAGCAGAAAAGGGAGTGCATTCCAGGCCTGGGGGATGGCTAGAGGGAACAAAAGGCGTGAGGCAGGAAGACCCCCCCACAGCAATTACAATAGTCTAGGGGTGAGGTGATGAGGGCCACACCAGGGTCAGGGCAGTGTCAGAAGAGAGAAGGGGCTAGACTAGAGAGATGCTCCAAAGGTGAAATCTACAGGGCTTGGCTCTGGTGAGGAGTCCACATGGATGCCTATGGGCCTCAGAGACCGGAAAGATGGTGGCACCTTCTACAGAAATTAGGAGGAGAGGAGGGGCTGGGGGGTGTTGGAATCTTTTACAAAGTGTGAAGACATTGGAGTTGATTTGATCTGATTTTGGGCCAGAACTTGAAACAAGGTATTAGGTGGAACTGATTGAACAGTGCTTGTGTTCACACCTTTAGAGAGCTCAAGTATCTAAGTACTCAATGGAGTTCACATGAGAGTTCAGGGCTGGTATGAGAGCTGAATTCACACCTCCCTCAGGACCAGAGAGCACTCTGGGAGATAACCTATAATCCCTGCCTTGAGAAGGCGGAGTTAACCTTTGAGAGATCACATAAATGAAGGAAGCTCTTGGAGCAAGGAGAATTTCTCCAGAACATCAACAGGGCTCTGAGACAGAGCACCCTGGAAGAAAAGACTACTCGCCACAGAGATTGAGAAGCCACGAGTCGGAGCTGGCTGGAGGCTGAAGAAAGCAGAGGCAGAGGCCAAGGACAAAGCTGCAAGATCTCTTGGAGCCAGGCAGAGAGATAGGCATCAACCAACCGGGCAAATTTGATAAAACCACCACAGGGGGGAGAGACATTGAGCTCAGTTTTGGACACGTTGACTTTGAGGTGTCCGTGGGACATCCATCTTATCGTGTTTAATGGGCATTTGGAGGTGCATGACTCCAGGTTAAGGTTAGATAAGTTGATGTGAGAGTCATTGGCATAGAGATGATAACTGAATCTATGGGAGCTGATGAGATGAAGTGATGTAGCACGCATAGTTATGGCCTGTCCTTCCTTCTTGAAGAGGACCGTGGAAACAGGGAGGTGATGACGTGACATGAAAGTGAATTGGATTTAAGTGGGTGAGATGTGTGCAAGGTCGCCTGCCTCACTTTCCCCTCCAGAGTCACCCGGGCCCAGTGGCCAGATGTAGATCAGGACAGTTGGAGATGGGAGACCTTGACCTTTTTAAGCTAAAGTCATCAACAAATCTGAAGCTGATTGAGCTGCACACATAAACAGAAGAGAAGAGGGCCCAGGATGAGGATCTAGCAAAGGAAACAGCAGTCAGAGAGAGAAGAGAGAACCAGGAAATGGGGGGGGGTTTCTGATATCCTAGAAAGAAGGGAGGATCACTAGTGTCCCTGGCCACCTCTCCTTTTGCAGAGGAGAAAGGGCAACAATTTGAATCACTGTAAATGTTTCAAAAGTACCTTTGTACTGGGTACAAAGCAGAAAGGACTATAGATTTGGAAGTGGAGGAGACCTCATAGACCAGAGAATCTAACCCCTTAATTTTGTAGCTGAAGAGTTGGAAACCATGGTCCCCATGGCTAGTAAGTATCTAAGGCAGAATTTGAACCCAGGTTTTCCTGGCCCAGAGTCTAACATCCCATTCACTGTACCTATGACCCATGTACTTTTAGTCCCATGCACTCACTTGTTAATCAAACCTAGACCCAAGTTGGTGACAAGGTGACTGGGCTTAATCCCAAATATGTTTGAGAGAGAGAGAGAGAGTACTGATGAGCTAACTGTGGGGACCAGGGTTTCAGGAAAGTCCCTGTGGAGGACATGTCACTGAGTTGGTCTTTGGAAGAAGTAAAGGCAGAGGAATTCCTTCTAGGCCTCAAGGGAACCACTACTAGGACAGGCTGACTGGACAAAGATCGGTAGTGTGAGCAAAACCCACAAAGGCAGGTGAGAGCCAGAGCCCAGAGGACATGACATGGCAGGCCAAGGAGTTTTTAAAAATTCAATTTCATGTTATTCAAAGCACAACAGCAAGGATCTCGAACAGAAGAAAAGGAGAATTTGATCTGCATTTTAAAAGTTTCATTTTGGCCCTCTGAGAGGAGGATGGATTGGAGTGGGGGAAAGCCTGAAACAGGAACACCCAAAGAGAGCTTGATGCAATATTCCAGGCAAGAGGGGATGAGGGGCTGGAACCAGAGCAGAGACTATATGGGAAGAGGCAAAGCCCCACGAGACTGGGAATGTGAGGCCCTTGGAGCACAATGCAACTAGACCCATTTGCTCTGAACGTCCTCTTGGGACTCTGAATCCATAACCCTGTATCTGTGGCCAAGGCAGGGCTTTCACGCAGGGATGCCGGGCATCCCACTTTGGAAACAAACAAAATAGGCAGCAAATATTTGATTAGAGGTTGATGTCCCTGGGTATCCAGGGGGATGGATTCAAAGCTTTATAGATCATTGTGAAGCAAGAGCATGGAAAGATGTTTGTCTTCCCTACAGGGGGTGTTTTGGCTCTCGTCCAGAACTGTTTGTCTCTAAGTCTTGTCTGGGAGATAAAGGGCATTTAAGACCCAGAAGAAAAGATTTCTGTTGAAAGCCAGTCACACAATTTAGCCTTCAGTCAAATAAGGCCTGCCTAGAATCAAAAAGGAAACCAACATGCGGGGTACCTTCTGCTCTCTGGCATTACACCTCTGTGTCTCCTGTGGAGAACCAAGATTTCAGAAATGGATTCTGTTAGCTGAAGAAGCCTGAAGGCAGAGGGAGCGGGAAGCAGTGTTGGATTCAGAGACAAGAGGTCCTGGCTTCAAATCCCACCTCTGCTCCTTACTACTTTCCATGTGTTCTCCATTACATCCTTCCTCTCCCATCTCCATGCCTTTGTATATACTCCCACCCGATCCTCCACCTTCTCATTGTTTTTCTGAAAATGTGACCCTGAAAAAGTGAAGACAATAGGTACAAGCAGGGCAGAGAATAGTAGTTGTCCCTTATTCTAGACACTGTATTTGTGTGGTACCAAATAAAGCACGGGCCATGAAGTCCTATGTGGCTTCAAGTCTCACTTCACCACCTGTGTGACCATGGACAAAAAACGGAATTTCCCTCGGACTCAGTTTCCCCTCTGTAACCTGAAGGGATTCCACTTGATGACCTCTGAGATCTCTTCCAGCTCTGGGTCTAGATTTCTCCCTGTGACCTTGGAATAGTCTCTTCCCCACTTGGGTCTCAGGTTCCCCTTCTGTAATCTAAGGGAGTTGGACTGGATGACCTCCCTGGGGCTCCTTCCAGCTTGAGATCAGGGATTGATTTTGACTAAGAGTCTTAGTTGCTTCTCCCTCTGTAAAATGGGAATAATCATTTTCCTACTCCCTATCTCATTGTGACAAGAAAAATAGACACTGGAGTTGTAGGAGCTACTCTGATTATACTTTCATGTCCCTTCCCACCGGTCCGGGACACAGCAACTAGCACTGCTCTCTCCAGATGCCCGTCTCCACACCCACTGCCATCTTCTGAAGCACTCCCCTTACAGACAAGCAATAAAACTCAGGGCTGGCCAAGGGATGCAGCCTCCTGCTGCATGGGGACTACCCATTTGCCCTGCTCCTCTTATTGGCACTATTTGCCCACCTCCTCTCTCATGTTCCAAAAAAATCCCCGTGGGAATTGTCTCATGGGAAGAAGTTTGGCTTCTCTTGACTGGGCACATTAGGTCTTAACATAGCAATTTAAAGAAAAGAATAAACTCTTGGGAGGGGTCCACAGATTTGGCCTGTGAAGTTGCAAAAGCTAAATTCCCCAGGACCCAGGTTGGGACCAGAGCATGCTGCCAGGAGAAGATAGCCTCATCGCTAACCTCTATACATGTGGTCCAGGTGCCAGGTCCTGCTGTCCAGTACTGAGATACTCCCTTGATGTAGAGGGAGCTAAGGGGTAGGGGAGTCACAGTATTACAGAATGAGCTAAAAGAGCCCCCAGAAGCCACCGAGTCAAACCCCATTCTTTCACAGAGGAGAAAACTGAGGCCCAGGGAGGGGAAGACACTTATAGCATCTATCGGAGTCTGGTTCTGGAGATGGCAGGGCCTTTGTAGGCCTTTGACTGAGTCAACCTGTCACTTGATAGGGAAGGGAAGGAAGGCTGGGAATGAAAAAATGAGTATCATAAAACCACCCAGCTAGTAATTAGCAAAGCCCGGACTTCACCTCAGGTCCCTGAGTTTGAGTGAAGTGTTTTCTCAACTATTCAAGTTGGTCTCCATCCTCTCTCTGGGACCTTCCTTTTTTGGAGTAGCTCTGCTCAGATTCTAGAATACTGAGGTTTGGCACCCAAGACTTCCCCCCTCTTTTTTGGAGCTCCCAGGCTATGCCCTTTGGGGCAATGAAAGGCACCACAACCGCCCATGGGCATGCTTTCTCCAGCTTTTCCTAAGCCATGAAAAGATAGTAGCTGAATCGCTGAGATCCCAAGCTTTCAGAAGCAGTACGACATCAGGAAACTGTTTTCATCAACTGGGATGCACTTCCAAAATTATCTAGTCATGGGATGGCAAGCTGGAAGGGGCCTCCAAGGCCGTCACATCCACCATCTCTACAGATCTGAGGAGGAAAAATGACTGGGAGGAAAGAAGCATTTGTTTAAGTGCCTACTATATTCCAGGCATATTGTTAATCACTTTGCAAATATTATCTTATTTGATCCTCACAATAACTAGGAGTTAGGCTTCCAGATTCCTAAATCCAAATACAATGTCACACTTTTTTTTTGCTGGCTTGTTATCTGTCTTGAGTGTTAATGATCATCAGAGTCAAGGCTCTGGGCCAAAGTCTCTTGGCTCCGGCTGACTGGGATACAAGTCACCTCCTTCAGAAGTACCCCATTCCTAAAGGCTGCGCTCCCTCAGCAGTTCGCTGAGGTTTCTAAGACCTGCTCTGCATCTCTTGGGACGGTAGCGAAATATCTGAATCTGAAATGTCTTTGTCTTCCACAGGTGCTTCACCGTACCCAGGGGTGCAAATAGATGAGGATTTTTGCCTAAGACTCAAGGAAGGCAGCCGAATGAAATCCCCCGAGTATTCGACTCCAGAAATGTAAGTTCCCTAGGCCAAGGATCCCAAGGTTGAAATTGCTGGGTTTGCTACCCAAATGCCCACTCGGGGAAGTCTCAGTGAGTGCCTGGGAATTGACTCAAAGATCAAAGAGTACCAGATTGAGAAGGGACCTTTGGCTTCTCATCTAGAAGATAAAGGAGTTTAACCTGATACTCATTTCTTAGACCTGGAGAGGGCAAGGTAACTTATTCGCAGTCACATTGGCCATTGGCAGGTTCTGGTCCCAGCTCTGTATCTCCTATTTGTTCCAGTTCCTCTTCAGAAGAACTGGTGTGGTAAAGACTCAATGGTAAAAACAAAAGCACAAAAGTGATTACTCATTGTAAAAAGGCCTAACAATAGTTGCCCAGACTCCCATTTAACATTTCCTCATTCAATTTGAAGGGAGAGTAAAAAGGGCACTGAGTTCGGAGTCTGAGGATCAATCAGAAATCAGTCGAGCACAACACATTGTGCAAAGTGCCGGAGCTACAAAAAGAGGCAAAAGATGGGCCAATCCCTGGCCTCAAGGAGTTCACAATCTAGTGGGAAAGACAACAAGCAAACAAGTATGCACAAACAAATTCTATACGGGATAAATAGTAAATATGTTCAAAAGGGAGGCCCTGGAATTAAGAGGGATAGGGGAAGGCTTCCTACTGTAGGAAGTGGGACTTTAGTTGGGATCTACAAGAAGCCAAGGAGGTCAGGAGTCAGAGGAGGGAGAGTGTTCCAGGCCTAGAGGTCAGCTAGAGCATCTCTAGAGCTGAGAGATGCAGAGTTTTGTTCATGGAGAAGCCAGAAGGACTGTGTCACAAGGCCAAAGAGTACATGCATTTCAGAGACTAAGGCATATGAAGACTAGAAAGGTAGGAGGGGACTACCCCCACCCGAGACATCTCCACATCCAGGATTCATACAGACCATTTGTGCCTGCTCTGGGTTCATATTGATATGATTAGCCATAGACAGAAACACTGTACCTTGACTCCAACATAGTGATGTCATTTTGGTCCTCTTAGTACGGACAGCAACCAACCAACTTCCTTACTCAGAGGACCTGAGTTTGAATCCCTTTCTGCTGCTTATCATGACTTTCGTCTTGGGCATTTGTCTGCTACTTTAGTCACTGAGGTGACTAAACCTCCTATTTGATGCTTTGGTTCCCAGAGCTGCCTGGGAGCTGGGGGTTTTCAGGGTGACTGAAAGTGGGATAGCAGCAAAAGAGAAAGCAAGCCACCAGGAGGTTATCTAGTGTGACCATCTTGGTGTTCCTCCCCAACCTGCAGCTACGAGACCATGCTTGATTGCTGGAATGGTGTATGCATGGAGAGACCCACTTTCACCGAGCTGGTTGAGCGCCTTGGGGATCTCCTGCAGGCCAGTGTTCAGCAGGTATGTATATAGCCCATACTCCTGATCCAGTTATATCAAACAGGGTCTTGTGATCCTCAGGGAAGAAACCAGCTTGGGGCCATCCAGGTGGGAAGGGTGAGTGGGGTGGGGTGGGAAGGCCTAGGAGCCAGCTGCAGGGGAGCAGGGATTCCATTTTTAAAATGAGATTCACACACCTAGGACCAGAAAAAAACATACTGGAGGCTAATTAGGGAGACAGCAGCCCCACACTCTGGAGTAACAATAGTCCTTTTATCTCTTCCTCCTTCTCTTTAATTAGTTTCCCATGTCATAAGCTGGCAAGATTGGGGCCCTGGATATGCTCAAGTCAAACCAACTGTCTTAACCCTCACTGCCTCCTAAACCACTTCCCGACCCAAGTGTGTTGCCATAATATTTGAGAGAAAGGACTCTGTGTCTCTTTCTAGTGACTGAACCTTGAACCGAGTTGGCACCATGAACCTCTTCTTGCCTCAACTCAATTTCCATGCATACTCTTACACACACACACACCGGGGAGACAGAGAAAGCGACAGAGAGAACCAGAATGGAAGGAAGAGTTTTACTTTGCTGGGAAAGTAGAGTGAGTGTCCTGGTTTTGGCCGTTCCATTAAATAAAAGCAGAGGAATGGTAGAGAAAAAAAGAGGGGAGTATCTCAGACAGACAGACTATAGAGGGGGGAATTATGAAGAAATAGTGTGAAAGGCCACAGTTTTCTCTCTTTGCAAACATTTTCAGCCAGAGGGCAATCATCCTACAAGATTCCCGTCCCACTCAGTTCTGGCCCCCAATAGGTGCTGAATTCTGGGATAATTACAACATAGGGAGTGAAGGAGTGAATGCTGCAGATAGTAATAGGCTGGTGGTCCTCATCTCAACTGAGTGGGGCTGGAAGCAAGGAATGGGCCTTATTCACATGCCATGGAGTTTACTAGCTGTGCACTCATCACCCTCACCCGCTCCCTCCTCTTCTTGCCTTTTCTTTCATCTCGCCCCATGATCACTTCTGTTTGAAGCCAGAGCTGTTTCTCCCAGGAGATTACGGATCCCCATATGGAGGCTTGGGCTCCATTGCAAATGCCCAGCCTCATAAGGGAGAAGACTCTTATCTCCCTCCTCCTGCCCCCAGGTGGTGCTATTAGAGTTGTCCTTATATTCATTAGTATGGGTTTAGAGTCAGCAGAAAAGGTTCAAAACCTGCCTTTATGCCTCCTAGCCATGACCCTGGCCAAATCAATCAATTTCTCTGAGCCTTTCTCTGCTCATCTATACAAATGAAGTGGGTAATTTTTAGACTTTCAGCTTCGTGGGGAGTGAGTAAGGGGAGAGGACATAGGCTCCTGAGATCCCATATGTGACTTCAGACAAGTCACCTCACCTTGCTGGGCCTCTCGGTAAGATAAAGGGGATTGGACAGGTTGACCTTCCAGGTTTCTTCAATCTCTAATAGAAGAGACTTCAAGGTATGGCCCCATCTTTTTTTCTCAAAAAAGAGCCTTCATTTTTTCTCATCTCGGCCCAAGTACTTTGTAATCCTTGTCACCCATGCCGGTGTTGCCTGCCCTTTCCAAATCTAAGACAAGGACCCCCCCCCACCCTCCCTTCCCCTCACCTCACTACAAACATGGGAGTGTCTAACAGAATGGCAGGGCTAGGAGAGACCTTAGAACAGGGGTTCTCAAACTATGGCTGTGGGCCAGATGGGGCAGCTGAGGACGTTTATCCCCCTCCCCCAGGGCTAGGAAGTTTCTTTATCTAAAGGCCCACAAAACAAAGTTTTTGTTTTTACTATAGTCCTTCCAACAGTCTGAGGTGTCCCTCAGTGGCCCCTGTTTTAAAAGTTTGAGGAGCCCTGCTTTAGAATATAGAAAATAGAGCATGTGAAAAAGCCTTCTAAAGTCTCTCCCAGTTCTGCCATTCCAACTTCCATACTCTCTTTTCTGTTCCAAATGCTCTGATAGTCCATACTGTGTTTGCTAAGAGATTATAGTTCAATAGCAGCATTGTGTAGATGAGGAAACTGAAGTCCAGTGTGGGACTGGTTAGTAACAGGGACCAAACCCTAGTGTTCTAATCAATCCCTCCTAAGCCATTGCAAGTCAGTGTCTGAGCCCCACAAGACCCTTGTTGGAGCGAACTGTGGGACAACCTCCCTCAAACCTGACCAGGCCTGGAGCCATAGCATCGATCCCCAGGGCAGCCCCAGGGAGGAAAGCCAGGCAGAGAGATGTGGGGCATTGGAATTTAGGCCATGTCTCTTTTGCCTGCACAGGAAGGAAAAGACTACATCCCCTTCAACATGATTGACAAAGAGCTCAACTTCAAGGCCAGTCCCATGGAAGAGAATGTGAGCAATGACCCTGCTCACCAGAGCACCGAGGAAGACAGGTGAAGAAGATACGGTTACTGTGACCATTCCTGTCCCTTGAAGCCTGGGAGACTTTTCATGATTATTTTAGCATAAGAAGTAATAAAAGAATTAGAGCTGGGAGGAGAGGAGATGAACTCCTACACTCTTAATGCTAGAAAGGCCTCACAAACATGTTGAGAGATATTAAGAGTCCAGGAACTTGGGTACAAACTGCTCTCTACCTGTGTTAACTTTCTTGCTCTGTGACTCAGTTTATCTATCTATAAAATGAAGAGTTTGGACTGGATGTCCAAGGCTCCTTTTAATTATCACTAAAGTCCCTTCTGGTTCAAATATTTTATGGTCTAAGAATTTAGAATTCATCCAACTTAACTGCCTCATTTTACAGATAAGGAAACTGAGTCTCAGAGAGGAAAGTTAGTGACAGAGATAAGGCTATAAAGCTTCATCACCTTACTCTCATTCCCCATTCAATTCACCTCACCAAGTTTTGGTTGAATTCCTATATATTCACTAGCTTGTAAGAGCAACCGGTAAGGGGGATACAAAAGTATAGACCACTCTGGGCATTCACTCTCCAGCTCAGAGACTCTGGATTTAGAGCTGGACAGGCCCTCACAATTCATTTGGTCTCGCTACTTCATTTGTCAGAGGAATGACCTGGGGCTGAGAATGGAGAAATGTTTTGGGTATCGGGATATGGTCAGTATTTCTTTTTTTTTTTTAATTTATTTTATTAGAGCTTTTTATTTACAAAACATATGCATAGGTAATTTTTCAACATTGACTCTTGCAAAACCTGCTGTTCCAAATTTTCCCCTCCTTCCCCCACCCCCTCCCCTAGATGGCAGGTAGTCCAATATATGTTATATATGTTAAAGTATATGTTGAATCCAATATATGTATACATATATTTCTGTACAAGAAAAATCGGATCTAGAAAGAAAGGAAAAAACCTGAGAAGTAAAACAAAACTGCAAGCAAACAACAAGAGAAAGAGTGAAAATGTTATGTTGTGGTCCACACTTGGTTCCCACAGTCCTCTCTCTGTGTGTAGGTGGTCCTCTTCACCGCACTGGGCACCAACAAGCGGGGGAACATTTTGGCTTTGTAATAGTTCAGCTGAGAGAGGCCAAGGGCTTGCAATTGAAGGGATGGCCCTCTCTGTAGGAAGAAGAGGCCAGAAGGCAGAGGGGCTGCTTGGAAGACATGCCGCAGAGTAGAATGAAAAGGAATTGGCAAGGGATTGAGGCCTCCTCTCCCTCTCTTAGGGGAGACAGCTACACTGTCCTCACTGTTGAAGAAGGCCACGTCCATCAAAATTGATCATCATATAGTCTTGTTGTTGCCGTATATAATGATCTCATGGTTCTGCTCACTTCCCTCAGCATCAGTTCATGTGAGTCCTCAGGCCTCTCTGAAATCATCCTGCCGGTCATTTGCCTGAAATCATCCTGCTGGTCCTTACAGAACAATAATATTTCATTGTTATGGGCCAGAACTCTGAAACAAGGATTCTTACAAGGTGCTTAGTCAGTGGAATTGATAGAGACAATGGTTATCTAGTTTAGCAGGGTGCTCAATAGTTCTCTAGTTCAGCACATGTACTTAGGACTTAATATAGTTCCACAAGATTCATACCTATGATAGTCTAATTATAAGAAAGCATATAAGCTGGGAGCCTCAGCCAGAGAGAGAGCCAGAGAGGCAAAGGACGGGAGGCGGGAGCTCGAGCTCTCGGAGCCAAGGAGAGAGATTCATTTCCATCTTCGGTCAGGCTCCTGGTGGCTGGCCTCTTGCACTTCCCCCACTGAAACCAAGACTCTGCAAGGTCTCAAGCAAACTAGCCCAGCCCCAGGCAAAGAAACTAGATTGTGAAGGACATAATAAAGGAATTGGACTTTAACATCTGCCCATTCTTGTGGTGATTAATCTGCTGAAAGGAAGGCTGCTCCCAAGACTTTCAGAAAGCCCAAACAAGAACACTACATTTCATAAGATTCATATACCATAACTTATTCAGCCATTCTCCAGTTGATGGGTATCCATTTAATTTCCAGTTTCTAGCCATTACAAAAAGGGCTACCACTTTTTTTGCACATGTAGGTTGTAGGGTCAGTCTTTCAACCAAGGTCCTCCATCCCCAAACCTACCCATCTTTCTACTGCTTCCATATGGAAAAACCATTGAAGGCCAAGGCCTTGAATCACATGCCTTGGATGCCCCAGAGGTATTTCCAGAAGGGAGAGATTACTGTGGGTTGGAAGGAGGAGGGAGAACTTTCTGGAGAAGATGAGGCTCAACTAGATCCAGAAGTACAGGAAAAGTTTGCACAGGAATCCATAAAAGTAAAAGACCAATGCCTTGAAAAGTTAAGGTAAATATGATTGAGTCAGAGCTGACAGGGATCAAGTGCAACCCATCATTATATAGGGGAGGAAACTGAGAACCAGGAAAGTTAAAAGATTTGCCCAACATCTCACACAGGAAACAAGCATCAGAGGCGAGATTGCATTCCCATGATATCCCATTTCCTCCGTGACAACTGGCCTCCAGTTGTTGAAGACTATCTTCTAGACCTGTTTGTTAAACTGTGGTTTGCAATCCCCTAAGAGAGGAGAGGGAAGCCTCGATCCCTTGTCAATTCCTCTTCATTCTACTCTGCGGCATGTCTTCCAAGCAGCCCCTCTGCCTTCTGGCCTCTTCTCCCTACAGAGAGGGCCATCTCTTCAATTGCAGGCCTTTGGCCTCTCTCAGCTGAACAAAGCCGAAATGTTCCCTCGCTTGTCGGTGCCCGGTGCGGTGTTTCCTGCTGCCTCTCCACGCATAAGCTACTGTGGTTCTCATCTGGGGATGTTTACCCTGGACAAGAGAAGACACGGCCTGATAGCTGAGTTTGAAATACTGTCCTAGGGAGGAAGGATTTGCTTTGTTCTGTTTGAACAGACCCAGGAGTTGGGGGCAGAAGGTGCAGAGGTCAGTTCAGTGCCAGGCGAAGTCCCCTGGCAATTTGGTGTGTTACTTGGTAGAATGAGGTGAGAAGTTGGTTTTCCTTGGAGATCTTCAAACAGGAGTGGGGGACCACCTCTTTGATGAGCTAGAGGGAGAGTTCTTTCAGGTATGGGCCAAGCAGGTGTCTTCCACTCTCACACTCCTGCATTCATACACAAAGAAGGTATCCACAGATGGGACTTGAGCTCAGGTGGCAGTTCTCTCTGGGCTATCAACAAAGTCCGGGAGTAGAATCCAAAGGCAAAGTCTGAGGGTGGAGCATTACCCACATTACTGTGAAGCTGCTCAGAAATTTCTGGCGCAATGACAAAATGGGCTGAATTCTCCCTCTCTCCCACAGCACCTTTGGCACCCAGATGCGCCTCCTGAGCAGCAAGACTTCCAGTGAAATCCTTGTGGAACTCAAGAAGACCAGGCCCGAGGTAAGCTTTTCCTCCTCTCTCCATTTGATACAATGCCGAAGAATTACCAAGACTCTTGTGAAAAAAGGAGGGAGCTTGAATTCAGGGCCTTCAAGGGCTACATGAGAGAGGGAAGGGGAAGAGAGAGAACAGGAATGGGGGCAAGTTGGGAGTCAGGGTGTAAACAGGGAGTTAATAATAATTTTAAAAGCACACATTTCTATAGGACTTTACAGTTTGCCAGGCTCTTTATAAATATGATCTAATTTGATTCCTCGTAGCAACTTTTGGGAAGCAGGTATATTATGTTATTGGGATGAAATAACTGAGGCAAACAGAAGCACCCTTTCATGTTCTAAGCTGTAGGCCCTGTATTCCGCCTGCTTCCATTTTTGTTTTGTTGCAATCATGTCCTAGTCTTCATGACCCCATTTGGGGTTTCCTTGGAAGAGGTACTGGAGGGGTTTGCCATTTCCTTCTCCAGTTCATTTTATAGATGAGGAAAATGAGGCAAACAGGGTAAAGTGACTTGCCCAGGATCTAGGTTCCCAAGGCCAGATTTCTACTCAGGATAAGCCCTCCTGACTCTAGGCCTGATGCTCTATCCATTGCCATACCACCTAGTTGCCCTCACCACCACTTCATATATGTGTGTGTGTATATATATATATATGTGTGTGTGTGTGTGTGTGTGTGTGTGTGTGTGTAGACCTCAACTCCACAAACATTTAGGTTTTGCACTGAGTTCATTCTATAGCCATTCAGTGAGACTAAATATGATGAGTGATGGGGAGGAGAAGATAATGATATTGGAATTGGTTTGGAGAGAGTCAGAAACAGAATTCCAGACTGGACTATGTATCGGCCCATTTCCTCCCCCATCTCATCCCTTCTTCTCCTCCCTCTGTACATTTCTACTCCAACCTAGCTGCACCTGAGGTATGGATTCTGCCATCCAAGGATTTGGCTGCCGTTTTAGCTCTGATATATAGGAATGGAGAGATCTTGGACAAATGACTTGACTTTCCTTATCTTTAATAGAAAGAGGTTGGACTCAATCTCATGGATTTCGAGTTGAAGGGCTCTCAGCTCTCTTTTGAAGCCAATCATTGCAGAGGCTTCCTCTTCTGTGAAATGTTCCCCAACCCTACCTACTACCACCTCCTCAAGCCCAACTCAAAGCAAAGCCTCAATCAATTTTACAGATGAGAAAACTGAGGCTCACAAAGCTCTAATATGGACAGAGATTCCTCCCCAGGACTTTTGATTCCAACTATCTAAGTCAGGGCTCAGGTGAAGCATCTCTTAAGTTGGCTCATCCATCACCCTCTGACTGGTGTTCCAGGTGGGCAGTAATTTATACAGTAGCAGTAGGTGTGAGAGGAAGCAGAATAGAACTGAGTCGTTTCTTTGGGTCTTCCCTCATCCCTGTAACAAGGCAAGAAATGGGTTCAGAGAGGTTGAGGAATTCACCGAGGGTCCCACAGCTAGCTATGATCTTCTTCTGGATACCAGACCACCGAGGCATCATCAGTTCTCATGATCTATTTGCCGGCCAGTAAGACCTCAGAAAGGAGGGAGCGTGATATAGCGTAAAGAACACTGTACATGAAGGGGACCTGGCACATAGCTGCCCGTTCCCTTATCTTTAGAAATAGGAACAATTATATTTGATTTACGTGCCTCAACAGTGCCTTGGCAAGCAGTCAGCAAAAATGTATGGCCTTTCTAATCTTCAAGCCTTAGGCATTAGAGTTGAGTTACATTTAAAATTGTTGACCCTTCTCCCTGCTTCTGTCCAGGAAAACAAGGTGGAGAGAGAGCTGATGCTGCCTTCAATAAAGCGCCTGGAGACACGATCCTGGCCATATGGACTCATGGCATTAGCGTGAGTACAAAGGGTCCACAGGGGCTAGAGGAGAGACATGTCTTTGGCTTACCCATCCTGTTACTATTGCCACCGAAAGGGGCAGGCAGCCTGATGCAATGGAGACCCGGGAAGCAAGGGACTGAGGATTATCATAAACGCCCCCCTCCCCAAGCCCGGAGGGCCCCCAAGGCTGAGGCCCTTTTCTGTTTTTTTCTTAATGTTCTCTGACTTGACCTCATTGAGTCCCATGGGCTCAACGATTGTGTCTACACGGATGACTCCCAGCTCTAGCAATCCAGCCCTGATCCCTCTCCTCAAGCATCATCTGCCTACTTGCCTTCTCCATCTGAATGGCCCCATAGGCATCTCAAAACACCACACGTCCCAAACAAAACTCGGCTTTCCCCCCAGATCCCACCCCTTCTGCTAGCTTTCCTATCTCCATGGAGGGCACCAGCAGCCTTCCAGTGGCCCATATTCACAGCCTCAAGTTGTCAGCCCTTTTCTCCGTTTCATCCCCAGAATCCAATTAGTGGCCAAGTTTGGCTCATTCTAAATCCTCAACAAATTATCTCTTCCCTTTTCAGCCCCCCCCCCAGTTGATCTCCCCGTCCCCCGCCTGACCATCCTTGTCTCTACTCAGCTGCCAGAATGACCATTCCAAAGTCCACAACCAACCTTCCCTTCTGGATTAAGATACTTCCTCTGCCATTGGAAGCTCTTCTCATCTCACGTTCATTTATAACATTATCTAGTTCCTTTGCACACTCTACACTTGAAGCGAACCAAGCTTTTCACTGTCTCCCAAACTTGGCATTCTATTTCCCACCTCCATTTCTTTGCATAGGAGAGCAGCTTTCCTGGAATGCTCTCTCTCCTCACCTCTACCTTTGAGACTTTCTTTGAGGCCCAATTCAAGTGCCACCTCCTCTGGGAAGCATTCCCTCACTCCTCAGCTCTAAATGCCCCTCCCCTCTTCAAATCGATCATCTCATCTTAGATGTCCAAGTTACCACCTTCTAGAAGCATCCTCCTCTTTGTGCCTCTTGTTTGGAGCCTGTGCCAGCATATCCCCGACATCTAGCGCAACACTAGCCACTTTTTTTCATTGGACTGGTGGCTTGCTCAGTCTAGGTATCTCCCTGTGGGCTAACTCCTTCCAAGGCAGATATGCTCCTGCTCTGTAATTTAAATACTAGAGGGGCACAAAGAACATTCCCAATATGTGTCAGAAGCAGCATTTGAACCCAGCTACTCCTGCTTCTGAAGTCAAATCTATCACTAGCCCATGCAAAAGCCAGGCTACCCCCTCTGCAAGCAAAATCAGACCAAAGAGGAACAACCCATGAGAAAAGAAACAAACAAAAAGGTGAAAAAGCTTCCACAGTTCTTTCTCTGCATGTGGATGGCATTTTCTTGAATGACCGCATTGCTGAAAAGAGCCAAGTCCATCATAGTTGATCATCACATATCTTGTTGCCGTGTACAACGTTCTCTTGGTTCTACTCGCTTCACTCAGCATCAGTTCACGTACGTCTTTCCAGGTTTTTCTGAAACCAGCCCGCTCATTGTTTCTTACAGAACAATATAATATTCCATCGCATTCACATACCATCACTTCTTCAGCCATTCTCCGACTGATGGGCAGCCACTTAATTTCCATTCCTTGCCACTCCAAAAAGAGCTGCTACAAACATCTTTTGCACATCTGGGTTCTTTTACCTTTTTTATTATCTTTGAGAAACAGCCCCCTATGATACTGCCCGATTGAAGGAGATGCATAGTTTTATGGCCCTTTGGGCATAGTTCCAAATTGCTCTGCAGAATGGGTGGATCTTTCATTTCACAGCTCCACGAACAATGCATTAGTGTCCCATTAGTGTCATTGTCTTTTCCTATCATCTTAGCCAGTCTACTCAGAGTTGTATTCATTTGCATTTCTCTAATCAATTGTGATCTAGAGCATTTTTATATGACTAGAAATACTTTAATTTCTTCACCTGAAAATTGTTCATATCTTTTGACCATCTGTCAACTGAGGGATGGCGTGGATTCTTCTAAATTTGAGTCAGTCCTCTATATATTTTAGAAATGAGGCCTTTATCAAACACTGGCTGTCAAAAAATGTTCCCAACTTTCTGCTTTGGGGATCGGTCTTGCTACTTCTCCATGTAACAATCGTCTCTCGGGAGTTTTTAAAAACCAGACCTCTGCCAGAGCCTACAGCCTATTTACCAGCCCACACAGGGCTCAGGCCAGGCTACTTCCAGGCCAAGTACCACTAACTAGGTCAAGCTGTCCTCTGGGCCAGCCCCAACTCCCCCCTTCCTGAATCTGGACCAGAATTCTTGGCAAAAACAAAAATGGGTTTTCTAACTGCCCCCTAGTTTCCTTAATTGTATCGATCTCTAACACTTTGAGGCTGGACCCTTCCAGGGTCCCTGCCCTGTTCTTCTTATCAGAACGCAAGGGAGATTGGGTTTCTACTTGGCTAGAGCTTCTTAGAGTGATGACTGAATTAAAACAACAGGAAGAGAAGGAAGGGAAAAAAAACAATAAAAAGACAGAATCTACATAGTTTCTCCAAGCCGAGAGTGGAATAAAAATAGAGAGACACCATAATCCATGTTTTCTGCAAAAGAGGCTCCTGAAATACTCATTAAAGGCTGACTAGCCTAGCTCTCCCTCCTGAGGACCCAAAGCCCTGAGGCTCCTGGCAAATGTGGGTCTTAGCTGTATACTAGGTTAGGCTCTGTGTATATGCCCGTCCTTCCCCCCTTCCCCATCCCCTTGCCCCTCACCAGATACCCAATTTGGAATCTGAAATAAAAGGAGGTAGGTAGTCCCAGTCTCATCAGAGAGAATGCCCCACCCACAGTAAGGCTTGAGGCAGAGATAAAGGGCCCTAGGAGGAGCAGAAGAATCTCTGTCTTCCAGGCCCATGCTATCCCTGACTCCCTGGGCGGCTGTCCCATTGTCCCCAGTCATTGCCCACCCCCAACCCAGCCTGCATCCCCTTCTCCCAAAGCTAACTGGGGAAACTGAGACAGGAGGAAGCCCCTTCTCTCCCATTTAATTCCCTCTGCCTTTGTTTAAGTTACTCTGCTTTAGTTGCTTCCCAACTATAGTTACCTGGTAAATAAGGAACCCAGCTGAGAATAAAGAATTAATGAGAAATACCAGGCAGAAATGTTGAACCTGTGGGCCCAAGAACGGCCTTCCTCCCCTCTCTCTCCCATTCCAATGAAAGTTACAGTGACTTCACATTACCAGGGTCCCGATCGAGCTCTTTCTGTCCAATTTTTAATTAATATATTTTATTTTACATTGCTTTTCTTTCTTTTTATAACTTTTTCTTTTTCTTTTTTTTTATACTTTATTTTTTTATTATAATAACTTTTTATTGATAGAACCCATGCCAGGATAATTTTTTTTTACAACATTATCCCTTGCACTCACTTCTGTTCCGATTTTTCCCCTCTCTCCCTCCACCCCCTCCCCCAGATGGCAAGCAGTCCTATACATGTTAAATAGGTCGCAGTATATCCTAGATACAATATACGTGTGCAGAACCGAACAATTCTCTTGTTGCACAGGGAGAATTGGATTCAGAAGGCAGAAATAACCCAGGAAGAAAAACCAAAATGCAAACAGTTTACATTCATTTCCCAGTATAACTTTTTATTTTTCAAAATACATGTAAAGATAGTTTTCAACATTCACCCTTGCAAAAGCTTGCCTTCCATATTTTTCTCCCTCCCCCTAATATGTCAGTATAGGTTAAACACATACAATTCTTCCAAACATCTTTCCACATTTATCATGCTGAACAAGAAAAATCCGATCAAAAGGGAAAAACTAAGAGCAAAGAAACAAGCAAGCAACAATAACAAAAAAGCGAAAATCCTATGTTGTCATCCACATTCAGTCCCCATGGTCCTATCTCTGGATTCTGCCCAAAGATTCTTTGAAGTTCAGTGTGATGTGCCCATTTTCAGATCAGAGGCTCCCAGAAGCCATCAAGTTCAACTTTCTTCCTTATTTCCCAGAGGTACAAACTGAATGGTGAAGTCATTTGCCTGTTCTCATACAGTGGAAGAGATGAAATTTGAACTTTCCGCAGTCCTGACCCCAAAGCCAGCTGCCTTTGTCTGGCACTAAACTGGTCACTCTGACTGTACCCTTTTTTCTAATGCTCTGCCTGGGCCCTCCTTCTGTATTCCACATCCAGGGTTAGAGTCTACCCCTGAATTGGTGTTAGGGGCCTAGGTCTAAATCTTGGTATTGCCTCTTGGGATCTGTGTGATTGGGGGGTAAGTCACCTAGCCCTTCCAAGCCTCAGTTTCTATTGTATAATGAGGGGGCTACACTTCCAACTTGAAACCTCTGATCTCTCCAGAAGGTTTAAGTATCCCTGGACACTAATCCCCATAGAAACTTGGGCCTTGGTGCCTATTCCTTTCCACCTGATTTCCTTTACCCACTTCAAAGGGGATGTCAACACTCAACTCAATCTTTATTTGAAATGGGTCCCTTGTAGATGAAAGCACCTACGATGTGCCAGGCTCTGTGCAAAGTGATTTATGATTATCATTTCATTTGACCCTTATAACAATCCCAGGAGGTAGGTACTGTTATGATCTTCATTTTACACATAAGGAAACTGAGGCAGACAGCAATGAAGTGACTTGCCCACAGCTAGTAGTAAATATCTGAAAACAAATTTGAACTCAGATCTGCAAGACAATGGATCCAGTGTTCTACGTCATCTGATGGCCGGGTATCACGGCTGGTTGCGGAGGGAGAGAGAGACAGTCTATACAGAATTAGGGGCTGGGGTTTTTGAGGGGGCTTGGCCAAAGCTGACCCCAATTAGGTTAGATAAGAGCTCTTGGATAAAATCATTTTAGCTGCAGCCTCTGTATATTGAGGTCACATCACAAAGATCTGGGCATGAGATGTGCCAGTCTACACGAATGGGCTCAAACTCAAGGATAAACAGGCCCGTAGGCCACAGATTGACTTAGAAAATTTCATGTTGGATTGTCATTTGTTTGGTTAAGCATTTGCCAGTGCCATTTGTACTGGGTAGGCTGCAAGTTTGACACCTTTGGTCATTCTAGAAACCCCAACTGTTCAGTAAAGACCTATGGACCGTGGATAAATTCCTTTCCCCACTCTGAGCCTCAGTTTATTTCTCTGTAAAAAGGGAAGGTAGGGGAAAGAGTATTGGATGATTGATCTCAAAAGCTCCTATCAGCTTTGAGATTCTGTGATTCCAAGTTTGCTCAGTGGATTGGGAAGGGGAAGGTCCTGGGAATGTGATGCCAACTTTGGCCAAAGCAGATAGAAAATGTCATTCTTTCAAAAGCACCCAATGGCTTAGTAAGGAACAGCAAGTACACTTTCCAGCGAACACCTCAGTAGGTCCGTAGCCAAGCCAGGTCATGGAGCAGGCTGGGAGAGTCGCCAGACCTCCCTCACTTATCTGAGAAGACTCTGATCCCGAGAACAATGCTTTTATCCTCTAGCCCAGCCAGGAACCACAGAGGGCAAACCTGAGGCATCCCAGAGTCCCATTGATGCCCTTAAGAATAATGGATCGTGTCAGCAAGACGCCACAGCTCAGAGCATCTAGGAGGTCGACGGCCAATAGTGGTCGTAGCAACTAGAAGTCAAGTTTAGGGGATGTTATGGTGAGAAGGGCCTTTAGGGACCAGAGAATCCAACTACTGCATTTCATTCAGGAGGAAACTGAGGCAATGAATTCAAATGTTTTCATCTCACCCTGGCTATGAGGCTATGAGAACAGGAAGGACTCAATCCCCACCTGCTGGCAGATGCCTGAAATGCTACCGTCAGCCCCCCCCCCCCGCCCCCCATCTCTTTAAGCTTTGTTGCCTTTCAGAATCGCAGCCCTTTGAAAAGGAGGAGAGGGGTGCTAGGGCCGGTCCATACAATCCCAGAAATCAGCAAATACCATCAATCAGG
This sequence comes from Sarcophilus harrisii, assembly GCF_902635505.1. Taxonomy (NCBI): domain Eukaryota; kingdom Metazoa; phylum Chordata; class Mammalia; order Dasyuromorphia; family Dasyuridae; genus Sarcophilus; species Sarcophilus harrisii. Next base: position 9,833,271 of record NC_045432.1, read on the forward strand.
GTTCAACTGATTGTTTTGCTGATTGTCTAGATTCAATATTAAAAGTGTCACGTGTACGTTTTTTTCCCTCCCAGTTGTTAAACATTTAGCAGCACACCCTAGTCTCCAACCCCTACCTTCATGCCAGAAGCTTTTCTCAGGCATCGGGAAGCACCAATCAAGCTAGCTAGATGCTGCACTTTCTAGAAGACCCCGGGAAGTTGGTAGTGCAGGCCCCCACCCCATTTTAAGGAGAAGGAATTAGGGTCAGACAGACCCAATGAGGGATTTCAGGGTCACACACAGTTAGAAAGATGCAGCATTCCAGACGAGGTCTTTGGCTCTGAATGGTCCATTCTAGCATTCCCTACTGCCTCGCAAACTGGGGAGAGACCATGCCTGGGGAATTCTTACCTATGATATCGAGGTCAGCTAGGTTTTGCTGCAGTGGAGAGAGCACCAGGCCTGGAGTCAGGAAGACCTAGCTTCCTAGCTGTGAGACCCTGGCCAAGTCACTTTACCTTGTTTGCCTCTCCTGTCAAATGAGCTGAGGAAGAAAATGGCCAATTACTCCAATATCTTTTACATGAAAATCCCAAATGAGGCCATGGAGTCAGATTTGGCTGAAAAAACCGAAACAATGCAGTTCTAGGGTCTGCTCGGGACACAAGCTAGGAGGAGCCATGGTCCTGGGCTGGGGTCCCCTTGTCAATTACCCCCAGGAATTTACAGCTGGCCTCGATGCTAAGTATCCCCAGCTAGACTGTCACTGTCAGGAAGAAATTTGGCCTTTTGCTTAGCCCTCTGGGGCCTCTTTGTGTTGGGGGGGGCCTCCTTGTATGGGGGGATCTCCTCGTATGGGGGGCCTCCTTGTATGGGGGGGCCTCCTCGTATGGGGGGCCTCCTTGTATGGGGGGGCCTCCTCGTATGGGTGGGGCCTCAGTGTTCATGACCGGGCCCCTTCATCTCCACATCTCATCCCAAGATAAGAAAGCCCATACCCCCCCACACTGTACTCAAGCACCTTCTGCTCTTCTTTCACAGCCTGAGAGCAAGCAGCAGAAGCAATGAATCCGTGCTGTTGTCTGAGGAGAAGGAGGCTCTGAAGCCCCAGGCGCCAGCCCAGCTGCATGAGGATGACCCTCTGGCCTATGCCCTGGAGGACTCCATTCTCCTCCCCTTGGATCCAGCCCTCGAGTGCCACAGCCCACCCCCTGACTACAATTCTGTGGTCCACTACTCTGACTCCCTAGTGTAACTTCTGGCCAGCCTTTTCTCTCCATCTAGCCCCTTCCCACCTGAGTCACAGCACCTGCCATCTCCCCTAGTGCCCTCCTCTTACCCTGCCTCCAAAAGAATCAATCATAAGTGCCTCTCACAGCTGTACCGTCACAGGGACAGCAAAGGCACGGGGAGGGGGCAATCTTTATAGGAAAGTCTCTGCTCTTTCTTTGGGGACCCCGCTTCCCAGACCACACAGCAAAGCAGACTCCACAGAGGGAGTCTGCCACTTTTCCAGCTTCTGCCTACTGCTTCCCCCACCCCATCCATTACGCACCCCTGCAACCATTACACACCCACCCCCAGGCCACACCGTGAGACCTCCCTAATGGAAGGCCAAGTCAGCAGAGCTCCGGCCCCACCCCAGTCAAAATACCTAAGATCTTAAAAGGTCTTTCTTAGTCCCCAGCAGCATCCAAGGACCCGGTAGAATTCAGTGGTAGATGCTCAAACAGAGAGGGTCAGAGCAGTGTGTGGTCAATGGTTCCCCTCAGTGCTCCATCCTCTCCACTTCCCTGGCTATCTCATGCTACTGGTGATCTTCCACAGACCCGAGGAACCGTTTCCACCTTTCCACCCTGGCATCCACTCCATAGGCCCTACCAGACAACGGATGACCCCCGTGCTGTTCCACGGCCGTCTGGGCACCTTGCTCCCATGATTCCCTTTGGGTCCTCCGGGTGTTCCTAATTCTGTATCTTTGTAACGGCACCCGACAAAGTTGTGTGTGTAAACATGTGCCCACATATGCCAGGCACACTCAAGCCCCTGCCAAGGAAAGGGTAACCGGTAAGCCCGTCCTTCTGTTTCCACCTGGTGATATTGGCCAGACCCCTTAGGAGAGGATCCAAGCAGCTTGAGATTTCTGGAAATTTCTCCCTGAGTCGATTGCTCTCCACACATAATGTGACAGTATGGGGCAACAGTGAGGCCAGAGCTGACCGTGAGCTTACCAGCCAAGTCAGCCAAGTCCACTGGTTTCAACAAATATCTACTGAGCCCAGAACCTTGTCTCATTCTGCCGGTTGAATGATTAGATTAATTGCCAATTCTAAGCCTCTCCTGCACATGAGAAAAAAGGCAGACAGATTAATTCACCTTAGTAAGTCACCCAGCTAGTAAATCACAAAAGCAGAATTCGAAAGCAGGTTTAGCAACTGCAGATCCAGGGCTTGATGGGAGGTGGTGAAGGACAAGGGGAGAGAAAGTTCTCGAAAACTCCATGCTTCCACATATGAAAACTGAAGAAGCAAAAAGTAGCTCTAGCCCCACTGGAGCCCCCACCATCTTGGAAAATGAGAACTGGAAGTTTTATTGCTTGACCAATAGTCGACAGTAATGTCTGTTCCGTTAATCATAAGATTGACCTTCCAAAGGACCAAGAACGGCACGACATGGGAGGACCAGGGAATTGCCCGTCTAGTATTTCTAGTCCCCTATATCCCAACATCTCACCATGACCCGACAATCATACCTAGATTCTCTCTCTTTCTCTTGGACAGTAATCCTATTGTGAATGAGATGAGCTCATTTTAGAGACCAAATAACCAAAGACCACATGGGAGGAGTAGATCAAGGCAGCCTTGGGAAGTGTCATGAGCCCGACAGAAATTGGTCTTTCTTCCCATGCCTGCTGGATGGAACCAGTGCTCTGTCTACTTCTGCCCAACCATTTTTTCCCATGCTTCCATTTTCTCCTGTTGAAAGCAGCCTTCCCTCCCCCTCTCCCCCATGATATTCAAGGGCCAAGAACAATTATTATTGGACAGCCCCATCACGGAAACAGGGAGCCTAGGACCTTCAAAATCCATGTATCTCTCAAGATTAGCTTTAAAGGCACGGGAAGACAGAGAAGCAATGTTAAAAGCAAAAAAGAACCCACTCTGTCACGGCCACCTTGCTTGGAACTGGGTCCTTAAGAGAGTTGGCACAGTTGAATCAGTTTCCTTCGGGAATGCAGAATGAGCATTAAAGGTAGACTTCCCGTGTGCTCTCTCCTGGAGAGGATGAAGATCCCATTCCAGAGTCAGAGGGGGACTAAAGAACTCTAAAAACATCCAACCCCCTGGCCAAGAACTGGAGCCCCACATGGGCCAAAAAGTGCAAACCTCACAAAACCCCGAGAGGCCTCCTTAGATGGACTTCTGTAACACAACTCGGGGATGAGAGAAACATCCCTGAAAAACTATGGAACAAAGTGTCTTAGGCCTTCACTCTGAAGTTCACCCCCACCATGTCTAGGGCCCCTTACTGGTTTGTGATGTGGCCACAACTGTGAGCTGAGTCATCTGTCGTCCTAACTGCTGGCTTGGCCCCACGGTGTAGGCTGCCCTTCTCCTCCCCTTCATCCCTTTGCCCAGGACCCACCCCATTCCCACCTCCATCTCTGGCCCCAGAGGACCTCTCTCCCTAGAGGCTTGCTCCTCCTACCCCTAACTTGGCCCTCTTCTTCACAAATATTTAAGCAGATATCTAACCCTTCCCAAGGTTCTGCTGTGTCTGTCTACTCAGACATTTCCTTCCCAAGGAGCACTAGGTTGAAGCTTCTATTATACTAATATATTTCTGTTTGTCTTTAATTTAAGTGATTACTCTAGCCTTTCAACAATGTATATAGTTGAATGTAAGATCCCATATAGCTATAAGCACACATGTGATACTGCCCTTAGGTAGGAGCTGGAAGTGCCAGCCAAGTCCCGTGAGGCTCCCCTTCAAAGATGGGCTCGCCGATGCTTGAAGGGACCTTTGAGCAGTAATTCACAGCTCTTCGCTTGGGGGAACCAAGGCAGAAGGGGACAGTGGCCTTGGGCTGCAACTAATGCCCGTGGGAGAAGAGAAAAAAGGGGGAAGGAGGAAGGATGGGAGAGACGGCAACAAATTGCAAAGAAATCTAAACGTTTAGGTTTCGGGGGGATTCCTGTCTGACTCTAGGAGAAGCAGCTGGTAACCTAGCCCTCTTTTAATAGTCAGATTGGGCGGAAAGACAAGACCCATCAGGTCCCAAGTGCGTTAGGATCTCAGACTTAGCGGGAGACCCGGGCCACAGTTGTTCAGAATCAGCTTTCCCAGCGCCTGGCCGACCCACCCCGGGGTGTGAGGTTGGACGATAGATGGTGGTTTCTCAGGGTACCAGCCCCATGACCTCCCTCCTCCGTTCAGAGCTGCCTCTATGGAGGTTGGTGTCTGCAGAAGGCCTGCTTTGGCTGGCCGGCCAGTACCCGCCTTGCTCTTTCCAGCTCCGCAAACAACCCCCCTCCGGCACCAGGCTTAAAGCAGTTGGCACCGGGGACAGGGCCACCTAATAGATCAAGATAAGCTCGATGGATTCTGGCCCCCATCCCACAGCCTGAGGAGGGGCTTTGCCTCCTGAGGTCCCCAGACAAGTCAAGGGATGGGGAGTCCTCGCTTCCCCCCTTTCCTTGCCTCTGATCTTCTCCCTTGGTAGCCTGACAGCCCATTCCCAACACTTCGAAGGGCTCTGCCATTTGAACCAGCCTGAGTTCACTGCCCCTCTCCCACTGGCTGCTTGTGGGAGGCCCCAGGGATCTCTCCCAAAGTCCCAGTGGATGGATGGCCCTGCCCCCCGTTCAGTCTGAACTGCCTGAGCCCCCTACCCCCCTGCTCTTCACCCCTCCTTCCAATCAAACATTATACATTCAAACTAACATTAGTCCAGTTTCTTCTCTCCCCTTCCCCCAGCCCCCGGCAAGTAGCCCATCATTTTCTGGAACAACCCTACCCTGCTGGTGGCTCTCCACTCCCAGAGTCCCAGGGGAAAAAGCCTCACTAATAGCACCTCCCCCCAACCAGGACACTGATGGAAACTTTGGCTGGGGGAGCACTTTAGTTCAAAAGATCAAAGGCTTTCAAGAGACCTTAGAGAAAACATTTTTACAGAGGAAGAAAGGGACCCAAAAAGGGAAAGTCGCTGGCTTCCAGTCACAAAGCTAATAAGGAATGGAGCTGGAATTTGAAGACAAATTCTTTAGCTTGCAATCCGGGCCTGTTTTCCCTTCCCCATGACTTCGGGGGGGCAGCTTCAGGAGAGGAACAACTGGAAGGGGGTTAGGGATCCTTTTGTTACAGTGTTCGCCTTTTAACCCCTGCCTCGAGATTCCAAAGCTCGCTGCAAGAGATACCAGAGAGCTCTCAGCTGTGTTGGGGGGAGGGAGGAGAAGGGAGAGGCATCATGGGTGAGGGAGTCCAGATAATCCCAGGGCTCGGGAAAGAAGGTGCCTCACCTAATACCCTCTCCACCCATCTTAACTCAAGGGATACTGCCACCATCCCAAAGCCCATTCTCCAGCACCCAGGGACCACCGGGTGCTCCCTAAGTCAGACTAAGGCTGCGTGTCGGCTCCAGTCTGACCCACTTGAGAGTCCCCTGACTTGGGCTAAAAGAAACCAGTCTTCCCTTCCCCCTTCCCCTCTTACACTACCACCCTGGAGGCCACAAATCTCCCTGAAACCTGCCTTCCTTTAAGCTGCCTAAAGAACACATGCGCCAAAGAAAATCCCCAGCCCATTTCCTCTGAGCCATGTAGTGTAAATGACACTGTACCCTACTAACCAAATAAAAGCTTTTCTATTTATGCTTCCATGGCTTCTAATTATTGTGAGCTTCTGTTCAGAGGCTGGCAGAAGGAAAGCTACTAAGACTGCTACATCTCCGCCAACTGCCTGATGGGGCATGGTCGCTGTCCTTTGTTCTCCAAAATGACATCGTTGTGTTAGAATCGGGTCATAGCGTGTCCAACTGTGGCTGATCAGACCGATATGAGCTTGGAACGCTCAGCCGCAGGTCAGACACAGCCCCTCTGAACATTTGGTGGGGCTTCTCTAACTTTGTACAAGTCATGTTGGGGCATGAGAGTCCCACTGACCGAAGTGGACCAAGAATATGAGAACACAGCGAGTCTCGGGAGATTTGGACTTGGGCTGGGGGTTAAATATAGAGCCCAGAATGCCAAAGCCAAAAGAGACATTGGAAACTGAGCAAGAGAACAAAAAGGAACCTTGGGAAAGATCTACTTCCATTCCAACTTGACAAGAAAAATAAAAGGCCAGGTCACCCTAAAGTTAGTGGGAGAATAAGTATGCAGACCCTGGTTCCACATTCCAATTCTAGTGTTTCTGTCCCTCTCACCCCAGCCTTCCCACTGAAACCAGCTAGAGGATTTAAAATGGCAGTGGGGTCCAACAAATGTTTAAGGTTACATGAAAGGAGCATCTAGACCCCAGCTTCTTTAACTGTGAGTCACAACACCATAAGGAGTTTCATAGCTGAATGTGGAGATCACAAAATGAAACAATGATTTAGTGTTGATAAATGTTTGATTTGCATACCTACTTTCTGTACCTGTATACCTGGGATCATGTCAAAATTTCTCGGACAAAAAGGGATCGTGAGGGGAAAAAGTTTAAGAAGCCACGACCTAGATGAGTTTTGTGAGACCAAAACGGGTGCAATTCCCAACACCGGCAGTTTGAAAAAAATGGACTTTGCAACTGAATTATGGCAGAAGAATGAACTAGATAGCTAAGGGTAATATGTTTATGTAATCATGGGACTTCAGAGTAGGAAGGAAGCTCTAGGAGATCTCTGGGTCAGAACTGAAAAGGGATTGAGTTCAAATCCAGCCTCAGACACTACCTGGGTGACCCCAGGCAGGTCATCTTTCTCATCCTGGCAAATAAGGTTAATAACAGTACCTACTTCCCAAGACTGTAGAGAGGATTAAATGAGATAATTACTATATGTAAAGTGATTTCCAAACTTGAAAATACTATAGAAATGTTATTACAGAGAAGGAAACTGAAACCTGGGAAGGAGAACGGATTTGCCAAGACCACTCAGAGGTATAAGACACCATCTAAGTCAACCCCCTCATTTGACAGAAGAGGAAACTGAAGCCCAAGGATATAAGGGATATATCCAAGATCACAGAAATAGTAAGTAGAGGGTTGGGAATAATACAAAGTAATAGAGTTGCTATTGGTCCATTCCCACTAGTGGCCAAACTCTGCTCCTCCTTGCTACTCATCAGCATGACAGCCCCACACACACACACACACACATATACACACACACACACACACAAGCAAGATTGGCTAAATATGGTATGGGACCAAATACATAAGCATAAATTTAAGAGCTGAGAGGAACCCACTGGGCCACCGTCTAATCTAGCCTCTCAGCTTCCATATAGCCCAGAGTTTGCAAGAGACTTGTCTGGAGCCACAAAGCTAAGAAATAGAAGACAGGAGATTGAGACTCCTCAATTCCTCCTTGTTTTAGAAAGCTCTTTAATATATTTTCAGAACCTGGGGGAGAACAGTGCTTTTAATGAATCCTGGGATATTTCTCTCAGGCCTGTTACCATCTTTAATCCATTTTCTGGGGCCTTAGGGAGAGAGGGAACAAACATTTATTAAATTCCTGCATTATGCCAAGTACCTTTCAATTTTATATGTATTCATTTGATCCTCACAACAACCCTGGGAAGCAAGTGCTTATTTCAGCTTACCCTCTTGATACACTTTCCTAAAAGAAAGGGGTTAGGCTGAAAAGCAAGAAGTAGAAGGATTTTTTGCAGGTGATAGTTTCTAGAAAAGCTTAATAAAAGTTTTCATCTTTGGGGTCAGTCCCGAAAAGACTTTAGGCTGGAGGAAGATTGGCTTTTCCATATTTTTATTTGCATTCAAAAGGAGATTTGGATATCTTACTCAGGAGGCTCTATGGGCTGGAAGGAAGGAGATAGTTATGGAGGGGAAGACGATCAGCCCCGAAGGTCCCTCATCTGCCAGGGGAGCAAAGTGTTGTACCGAGCGCAGCTCTGGCCTAGAGACCTTGACTAAAGGCTTTGCCATGACTCAGCTGGTGGGGATGAGGAAGAGCATAATGTGCTTGCTATCCACAGATCTACTAATGTGGCCCTGGGATACCTCCTGCCAGAACTCAAAGACTTAAAGCCAGCTCCAGATACTCTCCTGGGGCTTAAGAACCTAAGAAGCAGGGAAAGACACGTGCCTAAAAGCAGGTACTGGCTGGGTACTTGTGACCTTTCCAGGCTGTGGTCCTCAAAACAGACAGGGGTCCGATCAGAACAAAGGCACTGAGACCAGAGCACCTTCTTACAAAGTTGCCTTGGATGTGAAAGGAGTTGGGTGAGGGGAAGCAGCAATGGGCACTGGGCTCAGATCCAGGCTCAAGTGAGAAGAGGCCAGATTCACGGGTCCCATGGGGCTTGGTTACCCAAGAGCAGAGAAGATTCTCTGGATAGCCTCCTAGTCACTAAGGTGAGACCTGGCTTGGGCTAAGTAAAAGGGTGGCCAGGAAAGGACAGAGGCAGTATTTAGCTTTGTCCAGAAAGGATGGGAGTGTCCAGCCAAGGAAGCATTGAAGAAAGCCATATCTGGAGATGCCCTTCTGGGCCTCCTATTTCCTTTCTAACTCTACTAATGCCACATTTTCTCCACTAAGAGAAGTATTCACCTTTCCTCCATAATTCAATTCCACAAGCATTTGATGGGCACTTTCTGCTGGGGTGGGGAGAGAGGGCAGCTGGTACAGTGGATATAATGTGCAGCCTGGAGACTTTTCCTGAATTCAAACCCACTTTAAACACTGCCTATGGCCCTGAGCAAGTCACTTCATCCAGTCTTCCTTAAGTTTCCTCATCCATAAATGAGCTGGAGAAGGAAAATGGCAAACTTTGCCAAGAAAACCCCAATGGAGTCATGGGGGGTAAGATACAATTTAAAAAGACTCACCGATGTAGGCTAGATACTATAATCAGTGCTGGGAAAAATAGAAATGATATGCCCTCAAGCACAAAGAAAGAGTATGGGTTTGGAGTAGGAAAACTTGAGTTCATATTCTTGCTCTGTACTTCATCTATCGGAAAAGGTGACTTCTCTGAGAGCCTTTGTAAGTGAAGGCATTGACCTGGATGCCTTTGTGGTCCTTTCTAGCTCATGAGCGAATTTATGTGTGACTTCAAGCAAGTCCTTTCCCTTTCCTGACCAAGTCCCCTCATCTGTAAAATGAGATCGTCCATGGCTTTGTCTGTGACCTTCTCTCTCTTGGTTGGAAGCTGGGCTTCAGCTCACACATGCGGGTCCAGCTTTTAATGCGTACAGAACTTTTCAGCATTTCTCTCTATTCTATTTCAATAAATCTGTAATCTAAAGCAGAGCCTCTTAAACTTTTTCCATTCTTTTTTGCCCATGAAACTTTTACCATCCCAAATATCTAGGTATATAAAATAAGTATATAAATAAAAAAAATTACTGATAAGAAATCATATAGAACTGTATTTTAAAACAACTCTTTGGTATACATATGATTTTACCACACGTTAAAGACAAAAGCAAATTTGTATATTCATGAGATGGATGAAGAGGGAACCCCAAAACTCTGAAAATCCTTAAAGGAGAAAACTTCCTTCAACTCTGCCTCAGTGAGGGGACTCCACCTGAAGCACAAACAGTTTTATCTTTGTTGTCTGGGTGTGGTCGGCTCAGCCTGAAACCCATTGAATTCAATTCCAATTCTAGCTTTAGCTGAAACCCATGGAGGAACCAACCTGGGACTCCACCCACCAGCCCCCTTCAGCTAGTAGCAAAAACCCCCTATTTTAAAAGAGCCAAACTAAAACCCTCTTTTTGCAGAGGTTCCAAACATTCCAGCCCTATACTTGGCACGCCAAGGGTCTCTGCCCACTGGAATACTCTTTCCAATGCCAACCTCTCTTTACCTATTTCCTTATTTAGACATTAACCTTACTTCCAATCCCCATAATAAACCTCTGTTACCAATCTAGACTTTGGGGTCTGTAAATTCCTTGACAGAGGACCTTGCGCCGCCACTAGGCCTCATTTAACTCCCTGACCACCAGAAACCCTAATTTCATTTGGATAGCCCAAATCTAAACCTCATCATTATGGTTCCCTGACCGGGAAATCCCCCAAAACTAGACATAATTTGGTGACCGAACGGAACCCCAACTTTTTGAGCTGTTTGTTGGTGCAGTATTCTTCCAGGAAGAACAGCCAGACCGGATCTGGGCTGGGGGCCTTATTCCCCGGGGGAAGGGGGAAGGGATATTTGCATTTTCTGACAAAAAGGCCTCTTTTTGTCACACTCTATTTTTAGAAATAGTGGGAGCAGGATGAGCAGAGATGCTTGGTTTGAGGAAACTCCCTCTGTCCAACACCTCCAGAGACAAAGGACCTTCTTTTGCATCTCAAGGCATTTCTGATCTTTTTTTTTGTCTCTGACACCCAAAAGCCCTGCTCTCAGGCAGGAACTTGTAGACATGAGAGGAAGTGTCTCTTTAACACCCCCCGCCCCCCAGACCAAGGAGACACATTCTGGGGACCCCACCCCTCTCTGGGTCCTAGGCCAGCGCTCTCTTTGATCTGTTCTGGGGAGAGAAAAGAGGAGCTGAGTTTGAGCCCTTCTCCCCCTCCACTGGTAAATGCAATGGTGTCTCTAATGGTCAGGCTCTAGCCTCGAGGAGAAAGGTCACTGAACTGGGGTGAGTTTAGAGAGTGTCTCTGCCCACGTCTGCTACTCCCTGGACAGGGGTGAGCGGTCTCTCCTTTAGATCTTGCTCTCCCTCCCAACAAGATTTGGGGGCTTAGACGAGCTGCCCCGCCCTCAAGTTCCTGCGTGGAGTGGCTAGAGGAGCCCTCGTCATCTGGGACCCACTGGGTCAGATGGCATCTCTTTCTCCCCCACCCTCGCTCTGGCCTCTCCTCCCCCTCCCCCACGGAGTGGAGACCCCAGAACTCTAGGCCTTTTTCAGACCTCTCCCATATGGCTTGGCAACCTGCCGTTTAGATGCTCCCATCCTGTCCCCTTATTGGGGTTACTGTACAGTGGGGCGATGGGGGACTCGATCTTAATCTTCTCATATCTCTGGAAAAGTTTTTCACTAACTGCAATGCCTCCCATCACAGCCTTTTACAAAGAGGGGGATTCCAAAGTGCTCTCGGTTTTGTTGTTGTTGTTTGTTTGTTTTTTCCTAGCCTCAGGGCACTATCTAGTGGGGAAGTGGTCTAAATCTGTTCCAGCCCCTTTCTGCAGAGGCTTGACTTTGGCAGAAGATTTCAGGAGATAGGCCGTTTTTAAGTTAATTGATCTATTTTTAAGATTTGTTAAACCTGGGATTTGTTGAAACTTTACTGCTGTATGTTTGAGGGATTTTTAGGAAACTTACTAGTCTGTTATGTATATGAATTTTAATTCACTCTTGGGATTTATACGTGGAATGGTAATTTGATCATTTTTTTTTTCCGTGTAAAAAAGGGAGAAAGGAAACTGATTGAAACTGGTCAGGAAATTGGGAAACTGATGTGTTTTTCTTAGGCACTTCTGCCCTGCCCCCTATTTCATTAGTTCCGACTGAATTGGAAATCATTTCACTCCTTGCTTAAAATTTACTGGACTCTGATTTGCTGGTTATGTTTTAACTTTCAGTTCCCCTATTCTACTGGAATTGCCCCGGCAGACTCAGTTTGGGGGATTATTCTTTAGACACAACCAGAAATCAGATACCTGTCCTGGGACTGTCAGTCTCTCTGATCTGTTTCTCCCTCCTGTTACTCCAGTTCCTTCATTACTATTTCAGCATCTTGATATCAGGTTTGGGGTTGCCTGGCTTGGTCTAACTGCATAATTTTCTCAGAAATCTGTCTCCTAATAGCAGCTCCTGTTGCATAGAGAGGGGACAGGTGAAACTCCTCCAGGCCCCATTTTTTCCCTCTTTTGAAGTCCCTGACAGACTGGGGGTGCCCCTCTCAGGGCAGCAGGACTACCTTGAACACTGCTACTCAGCAGAGGCTGAGTTTAATGAACAAATGACCACAGACCTAACTCACAGCAAACTGTCTATCTCTGGCTGAGATACTCCCCAACTGCAGAGGACCTGAACAGGGAGGCCTGTGTGTCTCCCTAAATGAGGAATGCTGTTTGCTGCTGATAATTCTGGGGTTATCAGGGAGAAGCTGGTCCTTGCCACAAGTCCTTGCATTTTTCTAGTTTTAGTCGGGTTCACTTGCTTTATTGTCCTGACTCAGTTTCCCTAATTATCCTGACTCAGCCCTGCCTCGGGCTATGCCAATGTCAGATACCGGCTTATCGAGATGCCTCTCCCCCTGGGTGCTTCCCCCTGATTATGTCATCCCTGTCCCGAGGCTCACCCCACCCTGTACCGTGACTCCGCCCCTGCCTCAGTCTAAGGATTTCGATCTTTCTGATTTCCCATTTGGTGACTGTTTGCAAGGGTTTTTGTTTTGGTTTTGGTTTTTGTTTTTGTTTTTGTTTTTGTTTTTTTCAGTAAGCCACCACCCCACTCTTTCTTTCCATAGCAAGGTGGGACAGCTCAGCATCCCGGGACTTAGTTGACGCTGTTCTGGAGCTCTAACGCTCAGCAGAGTATTTCCCATAAGGGACATGGTGAAAACTCCTGGGAAACTGACAAAAATTAAGGTTTTTGTCATATCTTTCTCTCTCTTAGGGACGCCTGAAGACAATGAAAAGCTATAGAATTGAGGGGTTGAGCTGGCCTCCCAGCGTCCTGCTCTCTGGTAGGAATTTGGGGTCTGGCCCCGTTTATCTCCCCCCCAACACCTCAGGGGCTGGTAAGCTGGGTAGGCAGTGATGATACTTTGCTCTCCCTCCAGCCCCTTCCTCCCCTCCCCCATAAAGAGTGGGGATAGTTGGGGAAGACTCAGGATCTTTGCTTATTTCTCTGGTGAGATCGAGGAACCAAGTCTCCATTATTTAAAAAAAAAAAAGCAGCACAGTTAAGATTTCTAAGAGTTTAAACTGCATTCTTATCTTGATCCGCAGCCCTGACAAGCAGGGATATGCCCATCCCTAGACCCTGTCTCCCAAAAGAGTAGTGGCTTATTAAATCTACTAGCTAGCAAGGCCTCCTGCCTACTCTGACTCTCTGAGTCCACTGCCACCCTGAACCAACCCCAGGAGAAATTAGCTTTCCTGGAAATTATAGTGAAAAGGCTAAACTCTAGGCTACTTTTGCTCCCTAGCATTTTCTCCTACTTTTCTTTGAGGTTAAATGGACCATCAGCATTCTTAAGGGCAGCCCACAGGAGGGACCCGATACATTTCCTGCTGAAGGCCCCATTCCTGAATGTCGCAATCTCCACCCTGGATGACACCCCACTTTTAATCTGCCCCTGGGATCTGTTTTCTCTAGGCTTCAAATTTTGGCTTCTCAACTGCCCTTCAACCTGGAGAACACGGGCCGACTGACTGGGAACGACTGACCGGGACAAACACCCCTTAGATGCCCTGCTGCCATCCCCAAACCCCACACTTCCCGCCTCACCTCCTGGCATGAACCCCCAAAATGTCTACAATCCTTGCCAGCTCAAAGCAGTTAAAAAGAAATTGTTGCCCCTTTATTCCAAATGTATTTGGAGGTGACTGCTTGAGGGGGGAATGAAGAGGGGACCCTGGAACTCTGAAAATCCTTAAAGGAGAAAATCTCCTTTAATTCTGCCTCAATAAGGGACCCTGCCCTAAGTCCTTTTTTCCCTTAACTGAATTTCAGTTTTGACTGCTTGAGGGGGGGAATGAAGAGGGGACCCCAAAACTCTGAAAATCCTTAAAGGAGAAAACCTTCAACTGTGCCTCAGTGAGGGGACTGAAGCACAAACAGTTTCATCTTGTGGTATCTGGGTAGGGTCGGCTCAGCCCTGAAACCCATTGAATTCAATTTAAATTCTAGCTTTAGCTGAAACCCAGCTGGGAGCCAACCTGGGACTCCACCCACGAACCTCCTTCAGCTTGTAGCCAAAGCCCCCTATTATAAAAGAGCCAAACTAAAACCCTCCCTTTGCAGAGGTTCCAAACATGCCAGCCCCGTGCTTGGCACCCCAAGGATCTCTGCCCATTGGAATACTGTTTCCAGTGCTATCTTCTCTTTACCCTCACCCATTTCCTTAACCAGAACCTTACTTCCAATCCCCATAATAAACCTCTTTTATCACTCTAGGTTTTCGGGTCTGTAAATTCCTTTACGGGGGACTCTCACACGGCCAGAAAGGGAATCCTCAGAACTCCCTACGTTTGTGCCACCACTAGACCTCATTTAACTCCCTGACTACCAGAAACCCTAATTTAATTTGGGTACCCCAAATCTAAACCTCATCAGATGTACTTATTTATTTTTACATAAAGAATTCAATATTGGCAGAATATTTGAGAAATTTTATTGTTGCAAATTTTTGCAACCTCCACATTCAGTTACCCAACCGTATATAAGGTCTAGATCCACAGTTCCAGAAGCTTTGGTCCAGAGGGATATAGCCCTAAGAAACTCCTCATTGCATTCCTGTCCTCCAGCACTCTATGCCTTGTGCTCCTCCAGGGAAGCAAAGTCCAGTTTGGGAAGGAAGATTTCAGGGCTGCAATTTACCCCTAACATGGGGGAAATAGCATTTCTGCTTTCCTGAACAAATGTCTCTCTTTCCTATTTTTTTTTTTGAAACTAGAAAACGACAAAAGAAATCTCACCCATTTTATTTCCTTTTTTAAAAATTTATTTTATTTATTTTTTAAATTTCGAGTTCCAAAATTTTTTTCCCTCTAATCCCTTTCCCCACCCATTGAGAAAGCAAGCATCATATCAATATGAAGTCATCTCATTTCACTTTATTTTTTTCTTCTCAATAGTATTTTATTTTTTCAATAGTTTTCAACATTCATTCTTGTAAGACTTTGTGTTCCAAATTTTTGTCCCTCCCTCCCTTACTTCCTCCCTTCTCCAAGACAGCAAGCAATCAGATACAGATTAAACATATGTGATCCTTTTAAACAGATTTCCATATTTGTCATGTTATATAAGAAAAATTAGACCAAAAGGGAAAGAAGCATGAGAAAGAAAAAGCAAACAAAAAAGGTGAAAATACTATGCTTCAAATCACATAGTTCTCTCTCCAAATATGGATGGTATTTTCCATACCAGGTCTATTGCAATTGTCTTGGATCACTGTATTGCTTCATCACATTCACTTTAAAATAAAAGTATAAACAAACTAAAAATCAGCTAAGACAAAAGGTTTCAAATACATTATCTGCAGATTCCATGTAGACCACAACATTCCTGAGTGCCTCCCAAACCAGATTAAAATGTAATTAGGAAATATTTAACAAAATAAATAAAAATACAATAAAACATCGACAAAGTTGCACTTTAAAACTAAGTCAATATGTGGCCTGCAAGGATCCTTATTATAATTTAGTGGCTTCCATTTCTGTTTGAGCTTGACTCAATTGTGAGAGAGTCCTTTGTGAGAGCAAGGAGATCAAATCAGGCCACATTTAAATTAATTCGGACCATTCACTGGAAAGTCAAACACCGAGTTTAAACTTCAATGCTTTGGATACATAAAGAGAAGCTGGGCCTCATTGTTAAAGATTCTGATGTTGGGAAAGATTGAAGGCAAAAGGGAGAGGGGATGGCAAAGGATAAGGATAAGATGGATAGAGAATGTCATGGAAGCAACAAACATGAGCTGGGACAGGCTTGGGAGATAGTAGAGGATAGAATTTGTGCTATGGATCATAGGGTTGCGAATCATTTGAACACAACTGAACAAGTTCACAACAACACTGGACTTTAGCACCTTTGAAAGCCATGCCCATGCAGATGGGCCCTCAAATATCTAAAAAAAGAATGACAGAATATTGGAGCAGATTAGCCCTTAGAGATCCATTGGCCCAATCCCTTCATTTTACAGATAAGAAAAAAAAATTAGATTCAGAGAAAGGGAAGAGATTGGTCTAAGATCACACAGCTAAGATCACATATTGGAAGCCAAAGTTCACTGACTCCCAGTCCTATATACTTCCTACTATAGCCAAATATCTCTCTTAGGCAAGCAAACACAGTTGGATCATGGATTGTCAAGCATATTGTTACCTGTCAGAGCTCTGAAATTAGAACTTGGCTTTGAAATCAGATTCCTGACTTCCCCAGTCAAGTCTTTTATTCTCTCAGAGCCTCAGTTACATTTTGAGTTCCAAATTCTCTTTCCCTCTAGCCCTTCCCCCACCCACTGAAATGTCAACATTTGGGTTCCTGTGAGGAAATCACTATTATGAGCCAGCTTTTTGGCAAGAGTAAAGAGAATCAAGACACTTTAGCAGCCCCAGTGTCAAGTTTAAGGAGAGCTCAAGCCCCTATAAATGACTCAGGCCTAATTTCTGTATATATCTACAATGGTCAAAAGCTAAAGTCCTTGGAAGCATTTAAGCAGGGGTCTGCCAGGGCAAAGAGCCTTCTGACCAGCCCCCAATCCACAGCGCACTCTGTGAAATAGGACTTAACAACTGGCTGGGATCATTTTCAAAGTTCTTCCCAAGAAATTTGCTCCCTTGCCCCCATTGCGGCCTCTCAGCTGACCCCCCAAACTGCCTGAGCCCAGCTGCTCTTTGGCAGGGATTCTCCAGTCCTCTGGGCCAGCTGAGAGAGAAAAAGTTGTGTGTGGGTGGAGAAGGGGTAAAGGAGGGGAAAGTGGCCCCAACTGAATATGATACCCAGATGTGGAAATTGAACCTCACTTTAGGAATGCTCGAGATCTCATTCAGGTTTTGGACTGCCACAACATACTGTTAATTCATCTTGAGCTTAGAGTCCACTAATACCCCTAGATCTTTGTCACAAAAGTTGTCCTCTAGCTATGCCTCCCCCATCTTCAGTTTTGGGGAGAACTTTTATTTTATTATTCTCTTCTCCCTCCATGGAGGAAAAGAAAACTACAGAAGAAGCCTTTGTGATAAATATGTACACATAAATAAAATACAGTTTTTCATATGGTTGTTTAAAACTTAGATGTCTTCTTTTTAAAATGATCATTTATCAATTAACTTATCAATTGGAGAATGATTCTTAACTTTAAGTGAATAGAGATGAAATGTGAAGTCAGGAAGTTTGAATACTGTCTCAGACATTTACTACATTATGACCCTGAGCAAGCCATTTAAAATCCCTGTGACTCAGTTTCCTCAACTATAAAAATGGGTTAATGATAGCACCTACCTTCCAGGGTTGCTGAGAGCATCAAATGAGGTAACATATGTTAGGTGATTTGCAAACCTTAACATATTAACCATTGTGCTCATTTGTTCCTGTGTGTTTAATCTATTCTATTGATCAGTCTTTTATAAACAGTACCAAATTGTATGGATAATTATTTCTCTGTAGCATAGTTTGAGATCTAATCTACATTTCATTTAGATTATCAAATTTATTGGAATATAACTCCTAATTATTGCTCTGATTTCCTCTTCATTGGTGGAAAGTTCTCCCTTTTCATTTTTGAGACTGTTATACTCCAAATATTTGTGGGTTCTTTGACTCCAAAACCAGTTTAGAGGCTTAATCTGATACTACAAGAGTCTCTTCCTTTTCTTTTTTTTCCCATTATTTCCCTTGAGATTCTTGATTTTTTTTTTGTTCCTCCAGATGAATTTCATCATTTTTCTAAAACTCTATAATGCAATCCTTTTAAAATTTTATTTATGTGACATCATAAATTAACTTAGATGGCACTGTCATTATTATTATATTGACTTGGCCTACATATGCACAATTAATATCTCTCTGAATAATTTGGATCTGTCTTTAATTATATAAAGAGGGTTTTCTAGTGGCACCCACATAGTTACTGTGATATGTATATGTGTGTATGTGTGTGTGTGTGTGTGTGTGTGTGTGTGTGTTGGTAGTAAAGTCCCAAGTATTTTATATATTCTATGGTCACTTAAAAAAATTTTTATTTAAGCTTTTTTTTATTTTAATTTTTATTTAAGCTTTTTATTTACAAAATATATGCATGGGTGATTTTTCAACATTGACCCTTGCAAAACCTTCTGTATTGTTCGCCTTCCCCCCACCCCCTCCCCAGCTGCTGACAGGTAGTCCAATACATGTTAAATATGTTAAAATATATGTTAAATCCAATATATGTATATATGTATACATATTTATATAGTTATCTTGCTGCACAAGAAAAATCAGATCAAGAAGGGAAAAAACTGAGAAAGAAAACAAAGTGCATGCAGGCAACAATGAAAAGAGTGAGAATGCTATGTTGTGGTCCACACGGTTCTCTCTCTGGGTGTAATTGATGCTCTTCATCACTGAACATTTGGAACTGGTTTGAATCATCTCATTGTTGAAGAGAGC
This sequence comes from Sarcophilus harrisii, assembly GCF_902635505.1. NCBI lineage: Eukaryota > Metazoa > Chordata > Mammalia > Dasyuromorphia > Dasyuridae > Sarcophilus > Sarcophilus harrisii. The sequence continues at coordinate 9,851,759 of NC_045432.1, forward strand.
CACGTCCATCAGAATTGACCATCATATGATCTAGTTGTTGCTATATATGCTATATATGCTCATTTCACTCAGCATCAGCTCATGTAAGTCTCTCCAGGCCTTTCTGAAATCATCCTGCTGGTCATTTCTTACAGAACAATAATATTCCATAACATTCATATACCACAATTTATTCAGCCATCCTCCAACTGGGCATCCACTCAGTTTCTAGTTTCTTGCCACTATGAAAAAAAGGCTGCCACATACATTTTTGCACATGTGGATCCGTTTCCTTCCTTTAAGATCTCTTTGGGACATAAGCCCATTAGAGATATTGCTGGATCAAAGGGTATGCACAGTTTGATAACTATTTGGCCATAGTTCCAAATTGTTCTCCAGAATGGCTGGATCCGTTCACACTTCCACCAGCAATGTATCAGTGTCCCACTTTTCCCACATCCCTTCTAACATTTGTCTTGTCTTTTCCTGTCATCTTAGCCAATCTAGGAGGTGTGTAGTGGTATCTCAGAGTTGTCTTAATGTGCATTTCTCTAATCAATAGTGATTTAGAGCATCTTCTCATATAATTAGAAATAGTTTTAATTTCTTCATCTGAAAATTGTCTGTTCATATCCTTTGACCATTTATCAATTGGAGAATGGTTTGAATTCTTATAAATTTGAATCAATTCTCTATATATTTTTAAAATGAGGCTTTTATCAGAACTCTTAAATGTAAAAATGATTTCCCAAATTATTGCTTCTCTTCTAACCTTGTCTGCATTAGTTTTGTTTGTACAAAATTTTTTTTTAACTTTATATAATCAAAGTTATCTATTTGGTGTTCAATTATAAGCTCCAAATTCTTCTTTGTACACAAATTCCTTCCTTCTCCATAGATCTGAGAGGTAAACTATCATATGTTCTTCTAATTTGCTTATAATATCACTCTTTATGTCTAAATCATGAACCATTTAGATCTTGTCTTGGTATATGGTGTTAGGTGAGGGTCAAGCCCTAGTTTCTTCCATATTAGTTTCCAATTTTCCTAGCAGTTTTTGTCAAAGAGTGAGTTCTTATCCCAAAAGCTGGAGTCTTTGGGTTTGTCACACACTAGATTGCTATAATCATTGACTATAACTCCATTCCACTGATCAACTACTCTATTTTTTAGCCAGTACCAAATGGTTTTGATGACCGATGCTTTAGGTTTGGCACAACTAGGTCACCTTCGTTAGCATTTTTTCATTAATTCCCTTAAAATTCTTGACCTTTTGTTTTTCCAGATGAACATTGTTACTATTTTTTCTAGATCTGTAAAATAATTTCTTAGGAGTTTGATTGGCATGGCACAAAATACATAGATTAATTTAGGTGGCATTGTCATTTTTATTATATTCGCTTGGTCTATCTATGAGCAGTTGATATTTTCCCAACTGATTAGAAAAAAAGCCATATGCAGCTTCCACACACCTGGGAATCTTCTGTGAGCCTCTTAGGCTACTCTGTCCTGGTTGCAAGCAGGTGGTTTGGCAGACTTGCTACAAAACACAAATTATAAACCACTGAGCCCCAGAAGAACTCAGACCCTAGCCAGGATTACCCAGCACTAAAAATCAATCAGCAGAACTTCCCCAGGGCAAATGAAGCCGCTGTCACTCATTTGCATTGAGCAGACCTCAAGCCTTAAAAAATGACTAAAAAACCCAAAAGAACTCTCACCATAGACAGCTTTTATGGAAAGAGAGACGAACAGACCTCAAATCCTGAGGTTCCTAAAGGCAAATCAACTCCAGATGAAGCCCCAAAGGGAGCTATGAGTTAGTGACCATTTCACAAGGCTTTCTTGGAAGATTGTATAAAGGATCTTAAAAGAGAGTTAGAAGAAAAATGGGGAAAGGAAATGAGATCATTGCAAGAAGGAATGGAAAAAGCATATAATGCCCTACTAAATAGATATGAAAAGGACATCAATTCATTGAAAAACAAAATTTGTGAAATGTAAAAAAAAAATTCAATGAACAAAATAATTCAATTGGCCAATTACAAAAAGAACTAAAAAGTTAACTAAAGAAAATAATACACTAAAAATTAGAATTGAACAAATGGAAGTGAATGACTCAATAAGACTTCAAGAATCAAACAACAACAAAAAAATGAAAAAATAGAAGAAAATATGAAATACCTCCTAGGAAAAACAACTGACCTGGAAAATAGATTTAGGAGAGATGATCTAAGGATTGTTGGACTTCCTTAAAGCCATGATGAAAAAAAGAACTGACATTATCTTACAGGAAATCATAAAGGAAAACTGCCCTGATATCTTAGAATCAGAAGGTAAAATAGCCATTGAAAGAATTCAGAGATCACTTCCTGAAAGAGACCCCAAAATTAACTCTCCAAGGAATATCATGGCTAAATTTGAGAACTATCACACCAAGGAAAAGATACTGCAAGCAGCCAGAAAGAAACGATTTAAATACAGGGGAGCCATAATTAGCCACAATTACCCAGGACCTAGCAGCTTCCATCTTAAAGGATCGAAGGGCCTGGAATCTGATATTCCTAAAGGCAAAAGAACTTGGAATGCAGCCAAGAATAAATTATTCAGCTAAAATGAGCATTATCTTTCAGGAAAGAATATGAACATTCAATGATATAGATGAATTTCACCTATTTCTAGTGAAAAGACCAGAACTGAACAAAATATTTGATCTCCAAGCACAGAAGAACATAAAAAGGTAAAAAAGAAAGAACTCTTGAGAACTATATTTCTTTTATGGGTATACTTGGAGAGTGCAGGTATAATTTGATTTTATTATGATATTTATTATGATAATATGAAAAATATGAAAAGAGGTGGAAAGGGGATTGTACTGGAAAAAGAGGAAAAAGGAGGTAAAATAAAGGAAATTACATCTCACAACTAGGCAAAAAAGACCTATTATAATTGAGGGAAAGAAGGGAGGGTGATGATCATTGTATGAATCTTACTCTCATTGGATTTGGTTCAAAGAGAGAATTTCACAGAGAAACTTGTCTCACATTACAGAAAAGTGGGAGGGGAAAGGGGAAAAGAAAGGGAAAGACTAATAGAAGGGAAAACAAGTATTAGGGGAAAGGTGTAATGGAATTGATTGTTTTTTGAATGTTTGGTAGAATTCACATGTAAATCCATTTGGCCCTGGAGATTTTTTCTTAGGGAATTAATAGCTTGTTCTCTTTCTTTTTCTAAAATGGAGACTATTTAGATAATTTATTTCCTCTTCTGTTAACCTGGGCAATCTCTATTTTTATAGATATTCCTCCATTTCATTTAGATTATCAAATTTATTGAAATATAACTCCTAATTATTGCTCTGATTTCCTCTTCATTGGTGGAAAGTTGTCCCTTTTCATTTTTGAGACTGTTGTACTCCAAATATTTGTGGTTCTTTGACTCCAAAACCAGTTTAGAGGCTTAATCTGCTGATGGTTTGAGAGAAGATCAAAGGAGGTCACAGAAAGTCATGTTTGCTCTCCGCCATCTTGGCTCAACCCCCCCCATACCATTCTTGATACATTTCCTCAACCATCTTGTTCTGTCTCCAATCCCTCTAGACCTGTTGTCCAAACTTCACCATCCTGACCAGTGATATCAGTACTACCTTTGCGATAAACTGTTATCACACAGGGGAGGCAGACAGGAAATAGTATGTCTCCATTTAAAGCTATTAGCAGGAACCCAAGAACCTGTTTCCAGCAGCTGCCTCCAGACCAAGACCATCAAGAGGTATTCAGTGGTGAGTACCATGTCTGGAATGAGACATGGGCCAGTTTTCTGATGTCTTTGGCAATTTCCTTCACTACCTGTCCATTACCATCAATTTTTATATGGCAAAAATTTAATTTCCCATAAACTCTAACCTACAAGTAGGTTAATTCCAATCTATGCTGGAGTACTGCTTCTCTAGTCTGAGCAGCCTGGTATGCTAACAACTCCCATGCCTTTGTCATCTGGCTAGTAATTATTTTGACCAAGCCCTGGAATCTAATGAGCATTCAGCATACAACTTGGGATTCTGTACTCCCACCTCCCACCTATTATCTCAACCATTTGTGTTCCCAATAATTAGAGTAGATAACTCTTCACAAATAAAGATGCCTATCAGGAAAGTCAGCTACAACATAAATGTTAAAACAGACAAACATATGTATCTAGCAACAGTTAGGTAACTAAGCCAACTACTCATTTACCTACTTATTTAGGATATAATGACCACATATTTGCAGATAGGAAACTGTAAGATCCTACATACTTGAATTGTGCTCATAGCTTCTACTGAACACTTGGTCTGATTATAGAAATTTGTTATAAGAGGAACAAGCAGGGTCACTATTGTAACAGCATGAAACCTGGCCCTTTAGGCCTCAGCCTGAGAACATATACATGACAGGAAAAAGCATCTTACCTGTAATGTTCTCTCTAAAATGTAATATTCTCTGTTGAGGTTTTCTTGGGGTCTCTGGAGGCAGCCTTCATTTCAGTTCAGTAATCACCACACGAGTAGCCAGGGATTAAAGTCCAAATCCTTTATTGTCTCTTTCCAAGTCTTGTCTCCTTTCCTGCGGCCCAGTTAGCTTTCTTATAATCGAGATCCTTCATTATTTCCTTCCTGGGGCTGGGCAGCTTTCTGGAGAGCCTTTCATCTGGCTTTGGTTCCAAGAGCTTGAGCTCCCACCTGCCTTCCCTGGCTTCTGAATCTCCCCAACTCAGTCCTGGCTGAGGCTCCTAGCTTATATATGCTCTCTTATCAAACGTGTGAATCTTGTAGAACTATAGTAAGTACTGAGTACATGTACTGAACTAGAGAACCGTTAAACACCATGCTAAATTAGATAACTATTGTCTCTATCAATTCCACTGACTTAGCACCTTGTAAGAATCCTTTGTTTCAAGTTCAGAGTTCTGGCCCATAACATTACCTAATAGTATACAATAACAATTCCACCTTATAGCCAGACTCAGGAAAGCAGGTGGGTTTTTATTCAAAGGAACACCACTGAGAAACTGAGTCAGAAGGATCCCACATTAAGCAGAGGCTGAGGTTGTCTTCCCAAATCCCAGATACTAACCTCTACCTCTAGCAATTCAGGATCACATTCCTCTGAGTAGCTTGTCCTTTCAGATGGTGGATTATTGGCTTGATGATCCATCAGACGGTAATATCTGAATTCAAAACCCCAAATAATCACACAATATCAGCTACAGTCCCAAGATATTTTATTTCAAATAGCAAGTCTCATTAATCAAAGTTTCAGGTACATTTAGCTCCCAAGGATCACATACCCTAAATAAGTATTGACTATAATCTTACATTGATGACAATAAGAGATTTATCCTAGAAAGTGTACAGCTTATCTTCCTATCTAAGTAGATGGGTTTTAAATTCAACATTACATAAATCATTTTATTTTAAGATGATCAATAATCAATCTATATCAAAACCATGTTCAAAGGGACAAAGACACAGACCACTGTTCTCAGAATCTCTCTAAGCAATGGGAACGGCTTTAAAATGACTCAATATAACCAATTAAAACTTACATAGAATATAAAATATACTGTCCTAATTTCACATTAAAGAACCATATCAGAATTAACATTAATAATTTCTTCATCCTAAAAAATATTAACTCAACTTTCTCCAATCAAGGAATCCATATAAACTTTTCTGCAAATATAAATAACAGGTACAATACCAATATTGTTAAAATTCTTCTAAGCCCAATTAACCCCCTCTCCCACCAAAACATTCCTAATTGTAAAGTCAATTTTAGAGGTTATAAATTGTCCTTTACAATCTATTCTTGAGGTTCCTTCACAGGTCCTTTAACCCTAGTATTCTCAACCTCCAGACTGCAGTCTCAGTCATCTATAATGTCTTGTAAAGTCCTTCCCACTCTGCTTCTTCTAGGACTTAGTAAGCATCCACTCTCCTGGAACTGTGAACTCATAAGATGTCTGTGTCAGCATTCCTTGTTTCCTAAGAGCTAAAAAGGTTTGAGGACACTGCCAGTATATACTTCCTTAAAAACTTATCCTTTGTTGCAAAACAGGATCTTTCCCTTTTCCCTCCCAAATAAAATAATCTCATATGGGGAAAATCCCAGATCACTTCTGTGGACAGTTTTAATTCTTTAACAAAGCAACAAGCAAAAATTTGGTCCAAGGCAATTTAGTTTCTAACATCAATTTAGTAATCTATTTCTTAAGAATCTGATTCTTCTGTCCATTTTCCCTGATTAAGGCAGATGCCCAGATATGTGGAATTGCCACTCAATTTTCAATCACTCCCCATTATTTCTTATAAAACCTTAGAAGTAGAATATGTTCCATTATAAGAATCACTGGTTTCTACCAATTCATATTAGCTACAATTTGTTCCAATGTTATCCCACTAACCTCTCTTAAAACAGCAGAACCCAGAGGAAAGCTTCTACTCATCCCCACTGGTGTTATTTCATTAAAACCTAACTTGAATATTTTGGAGCCAGGCTCCCTCCCTCTGGAAGGTAGATACCTCCCCAATACTTCTTATTTATCTTTACACATGTTACACAACTTTCAGATACAATTTGTTTTGCAATTACACATATTCCTATAAATCGCATTTTGTTTTTTGCTTTTACTTCTTTATTAATGGGAGAATGCAAGACAAACCTCAAGATTCAGAATATAGGTAATATCTAAATAACTTTGGATCAGATTTCACAAAATTAATACCACATATCCAGGAGGGCTGACAAAATGTTAAAGCACAGCTCATACAATTTTTACAAATTACCCAATATACAATTTAGAAAGCAACATAGTCTAATTAGGAGATACAAACATGTGACCTCTTTAGGTAAGTTACCAGAGAACTTTGTTTTAATACCCAAATGTTTTAAACTTAAAACCAAATCAAAATCAGATTTCAACTTCTAGTAGCAATACTTCAATATCAATACACACATATTTCTAAAACCTTATCCCAGAATAAACTAGTTCATAATTTTAACACACACTAGTTAATAGTAATTATCTCATACAATTTCAGAATCAGAATTTCAATTTAAACACACACAGTCCCAAAATTGAAGGTGGCAGAAAACTGCCTTTTAAAGTTCTCTACAAGGCTTTAAGAAATTGTTGGTCTTTAATACTCTGGGGGAATGAGGGTCAGAGAAATTTAGACCCAGGTGTTCAGCTATAGGTCTGTGTTTCAGTAAAAGACCACCTTCCATGTCAGAAATGCCTGGGCCATGTCTAAGATGTTGGGACACCAATGCAAACCTTAGAAGAATCCAGGCCAGTGAGGGATGCCAGCCTAGCCAGATTCCACAAGTCTCTCAAGTAAGCTTCAGATTCAGGCCCTCAGAAGGCCTTTAGTCTTCTAAAGTCTTTCTTTGTATCCCCATTTAGTTTTCACCAGAGATCTATCATAACTAACTTTTCTTTTCTTTTTGCTGAGGCAATTGGGATTAAGTGACTTGCCCAGGGTCATACAGCTAGAAAGTGTTAAAGTGTCTGAGACCACATTTGAATTCAGTCCTTCTAAATTCAGGGCTTGTGCTCTATCCACTGCGCCACCTAGCTGCCCCATATATAACTTTTCTAAAATTCTATTCACCTCCTTAATTTCTTGTTTTGTGGTTAAATTTATCTAGTTCTGAGAGGGAAGAGTTTAGGCCTCCCACTAGTATAGTTTTGCTGTCTATTCCTTTCTTTAACTCACAACTTCCCTAAGAATTTGGATGCTATACCTCTTGGTGCACGTATGTTTAGTATTAATATTACTAGTGTCTATAGTGCCTTTTAGCAAGATGTAGTTTCCTTCCTTATCTATTTTTGCTTTTGCTTTGTCTGAGATCAGGATCACTACCCCTGCTTTATTTTGCTTCAGATGAAGAATAATATATTCTGCTTCAGCCTTTTGTCTTTACTCTGTGTATATCTTTCGACTTCAAATGTATTTCTTGTAAACAATATAGTGTAGGATTCTGGTTTTTGATTCACTTTGCTATCTACTTCTGTTTTATGGGAGAGTTCATCCCATTCACATTCAGTTGTGATTACTGTGTATTTCCCTCTTTTCTATTTTCTCCCCTCTTTAAACTTTGTCTCTTTTTACCCTATATACATATGCACACACAGAAAATCTCCAATACCAGAAAAGTCCAGAATTTGGAGTGAGAAGCTTGACTTTGTCACTTATCCTGTATGATTCTAAATGAGCAAGTTGGTTCATCTTTCTAGGCTTCACTTTCCCCATCTGTAAAAAGAGATTTGAACTCGACAGTCCATTGCCTCCCTCAATCTGTTTTCTGTCACCTTTTTCCCTTTTTTTTAAGAAAAATTTTAACCCAATTTAATTTTTCCCTTTAGCCAAACCAATAGATTTTTCAAACTTGCTCATCCCCATACCTTCTTTCCCATTTATTTTTTGTGTTTTCATGAATAAATTTATTTTTGCCTCCCTTTCCCTTCCTAATAAAATTATTTTTCTACCCCTTAATTTCTTTTTCATATCATCATATCAAAGTCAACTTATACCCACATCCTCTTTCTATATATGCCCCTTCTTTTTTTTTAAATTTTTTTTATTATAGTAACTTTTTATTGACAGAATCCATGCCAGGGTAATTTTTTTAAACATTTCCCTTGCCCACTTCTTTCCGATTTTCCTCCCACCCTCCACCCCCCCTAGATGGCAAGCAGTCCATATATGTTGAATATGTCCTGATATCCTAGATACAAAGTGCAGATCCAAACAGTTTTCTTTGTTGCCCAGGGAGAATTGGATTCAGAAGGTGAAATAACCCGAAAAAAACAAAAAAAACAGTTTTTTTTTCCCAGTGTTTGTTTCTTTGGGTGTAGCTGCTTGTCCATCATTGATCAATTGAAACTGAATTAGGTCTTTTGTAAAGAAACCATTCCATCAGATTTATCTTTTATGTATCGGGAATATATAAGATCTCTTGGTTCTGCTCTTTTCATTAGCATCAGTTCATATAATTCCTCCAAGCCTGTATTCATCTTGCTGGTCATTTCAAAACAATAATATTCATAACATTCATATACCACAATTTACCCAACCATTCCAAATGGGCATCCGCTCAGTTTCCAGCTTCTACCACTACAAACAAGGCTGCCACAAACATTTTGGCACATACTCCCTTTCCCTTTATGATCTTTTTGGGATATAAGCCCAGTAGAAACACTGCTGGATCAAAGGGATCAAGTTGATAACTTTTGGGCATAATTCAATTGTCTAGAATGGTTGGATTCGTTCCACAGCCCACCAACAATGTTCAGTGTCCCAGTTTTCCCACATCCCTCCAACAATCATCATTATTTTTCCTGTCATCTTAGAATCGCGGTGTGTAGTGGTATCTCAGAGTTGTCTTAATTTTGCATTTCTCTGATTAACAATGACGGAGCATCTTTTCATATGACTAGAAATAGTTTCATTTTTCATCTGAGAATTGTCTGTTCATATCCGACCATTTTCCATTGGAGAATGGCCGATTTTTTTAATTGATTAATTTCTATATATTTTAAATGAGGCCTTTATGAACCTTTAACTTGAAGATGTTTTCCCAGTTTGTTGCTTCCCTTCAATCTTTTTAATTAGTTTTGTTTATAAGAAGCTTTTTAATTTAAATCAAAATTTTTATTTTGATCAATAATGGTCTCTAGTTTGTCTTTAGTCCAAATTTCTTCCTCTTCCAAAATCGAGATAAACTATCTTATGTTCCTCCAATTTTTTATAATCTCGTTCTTTATCCCAAATCGGACCCTTTTATCTTAACTTTATGGTGTTAAGGTGGGTCCATGCCTAATTTCGCCATACTTTTGTTATCCCAGCAGTTTTGTCAAATAATGAATTCTTATCCCAAAAGTGAGGATCTTTGGGGCAAAACTAAATTGCTATAGTTGACATTCTGTCTTGTGAACCTAACCTTTTGATCAACTAACTATTTCTTAGCCAATACCAAATGGTTTTGGTATGCTTCTTTTAAATAGTTTGATCAGGTACAGCTAGGCCACCTTCATTTGATTTTTTTTTTCTTTAGGATTTTGACCTTTTATTATTATATGAATTTTTTTAATTTTTTTCGATCATTAAAATATTTTCTTAATCTGATTGGTATAACGCTAAATAAATAGATTAGTTTAGGGAGTATTTCATCTTTATTATATTTGTCGACCTATCCAGGAGCATTTGATACTTTTCCAATTGTTTAAGTCGACTTTTATTTGTGTGGAAAGTTTTTTTGTAATTTAGCCATATAATTCACTTTCCTTTGGTAGTCCAAATATTTTATGGGGTCAACAGTTATTTGAATGGAATTTCTTGTATCTCTTGGGGATTTTTTTGGTGATGTATAAAAAATGTAATTTAGGGGTTTATTTTATAACCTGCAACTTTTAAAGTTATGGATTATTTTAATAGTTTTTCGTAGAACTTAGGGTTCTCTAAGTATACCATCATATCATCTGCAAAGGGATAGTTTGGTTTCCCCGCCTATTCTGATTCCTTTAACCTTTCTCGACTCTTATTGCCGAGGCTAGTGTTTCTAATAAATATTAATAATAAGGGACAGGGGCAAATTTTTCCCTCCAGATCTTACTAAAAGATTCCAGTTTTTCCCCATTGCATATGATGCTTACTGATGGAAAATATGTCTGACTATTTTAAGAAAAAGTCCATTTTATTCCATATTTCAAGTGTTTTATTAGGAATAGATGTTGGATTTTATCAAATGCTTTTCTGCATCTATTGAGATGATCATAGGTTTTGTTAGTTTGGTTAGATATAGCAGTTATGCTAATAGTTTTCCTAATATTAACCAGCCCGCATTCCGGTATAAACCTACTTGATCATATGTATTATCCTGTGGATGATTTTCTGTAATCTTTTGCTAATATTTTTTTTAAGATTTTTAGATCGATATTCATTAGAGAGATTGGTCTTAATTTTCTTTTCTGTTTTCAGCCTACCTGGTTTAGGTATCAGTACCATTCGTTCATAAAAGGAGTTTTGGTCCTTCAGTCCCATTTTTTCAAATAGTTTATATAATTGGGGTTTGTTCTTTTAAATGTTTGGTAGAATTTCAATTAAACCATCTGGTCCTGGGGATTTTTTAGGGGTTGGTTAATTTTCTATTTCTTTTCTAAGATGGGATTTTAGGATATTTACCTTCCTCTGTTAACCAAGTTTTTTTTGAAGGTATTTTCCTTTCATTTAGGGTTGTCAAATTTACCATAAAGTTGGGCAAAGTAATTCCCAATATTTTCAATTTTCTTCATTATGGAGTTCTCCTTTTCATTTTTTAAGACAAAATTTGATTTTTCCCTTTTCCTTTTTAATCAGATTTCAAGGTTTTTGTCTATTTTGTTGGTTTTTCATAGAACCAACCTTGTTTTTTAATTAATTTAATAGTTTTTTACTTTCAATTTTATTGATCTCCTTTTATTTTTAGAATTTCAAGTTTAGTGTTTATGGGGTTTTAATTTTTCCTTTTCTAGCATTTTTTTAGTTGTAAGCCCAATTTTTGACCTTTCTTTTCTCACTTTATGAAGTAGGCCTCAGAATATGAAATTTCCCCTTATTAACCTTTGGCTGCATCCCCAACTTTTGATATGATGTCTCATTATTGTTTTTTTGGGTGAAGTTATTAATTATGTTAATTTTTTTCACCCAATCATTCTTTAGTATGGATTATTTAGTTTCCAATTATTTTTTGGTCTACTTTCCCGGCTTTTTGTTGAGTGTAATTTTTATTGCATCATGGTCTGAAAAGGATGATTCATATTTCTGCCTTACGCATTTGAGTTTGGGTTTTATGTCCTAAATATGGTCTATTTTTTTAGGTTATGAATGTGAGAAGAAAGTTTCCTTTCTGTTCCATTTCGTTTTTCCAGAGGTCTATCATATCTAACTTTTCTAGTATTTATTTATCTTGATTCTTTCATTTATTTTTGGATTTGATTTTCAATTTAAATCAAGGTTGAGATCTCCCAGATTATAGTTTTGCTGTCTATTTCTTTTGCAGCTCTTAATTTCTCTTTAAAATTTAGATGCTATACCATTGGTATATATGTTTAATATTGATTTGTTCATTATCTATGCTCCCTTTAGCAAGTTAGTGACTTTTATTCTTTTAATTAGACTTTTTTTTTTGTTGATCTGAGATCAGGATGGCTACCCCTGCTTTTGACTTCACCAAGCATAGTAATTTTTTGCTCCATCCTTTTACCTTTATTCTGCATGTATTCCCGTTTGGTGTGTTTCCTTAAACAACAATTTAATTCTGGCAACCATTCTGTAATCCCTTTCTTTAGGGATTTCCCATTCACATTTATGGTTAAAATTACCCATTCTGACTTCCATCTTTTAACCCCTATTTATGCCCCTTTCCCCTTCCCCCTTCCCAGTATTAAACTTTGGAGCACCCCTTTTTCCACAGCCCTCCTTTTGTTCCCCTCCTCCCCACCTTAGGTTCCTCCCCCTTACCCTTTCCCTCCGGTTTTGATTCCCTTTTAGCATTCCTTCCCTTTTCACTTTTTCCCCTTTCACTTTTCAATGAGATGGGAGGTTTTCACCATTTTAATATGTCTAAAATTTTTCTTTAAAGTCAATTCTTATGGCAGTACAATCCCACTATATTCATCCCCCCATTCTTTCTCTCAGATATAATGGTTTCCCTTTTGCCTCTTTGGAGATTATAGTACCCCCACTTTACCCTTTTTCGATACAATGTCCTTTCCACCTTAATTTCTAGAACAAGGTATATATGTATTTTTTATAATTTACAAAAAAATATAGTTCCCAAGATTTTTTTTACCTTTTTAGGTTTTTCTTGAGTTCTATATTTGCAGATCAAACTTTGTTAAGTTCTGTTTTTTTCACCAAAAATAGGTGAAATTCACTTTTTTGTTGAATGACCATCTTCTTCCCCTGGAAAAAGATGCTCATTCGGCTGGATGTTATTTTGGTTGCATACCTAGTTCCTTGCCTTTGGAATATCATATTCAGGCCCTTCGATCTTTTAATTGGATGTGCTAGGTCTTGGGTGTCCTTATTGTTCCTTTATATTTGAATTGGGTTTTCTAGCCATTGGAGTATTTTTTCCTTTGTTTGAGGGTTCCATTTCCATATATTTCCTTGTTTTGATTTTGGGATCCCTTTCAGTGGGTGATCGATGAACCTTTCAATGTCTATTTTACCCCTGTTTCTTGACTTCTGGCAGTTTCTTTGATAATTTCCTGGAAAAATAGTGTCCAGGCTCTTTTTCATCATTTTTGAGTCCAATGATTCAAGATTTTCTTCGACCTATTTTCCAGGTCTTTGTTTTTCCCCAGAAGGATTTCACATTTTTCTCCATTGTTTGGTTTTTGTTTTGCTTCTGATCTTTTGTCTCCTGAGTCATTCAATTCCATTTTTTATTCTTATTTTTCAATGAAGTGTTTTTTCACCACTTTTTTAATATCTTTTTCTAATTGTCCAATTTGCCCGGGAATGTTTTTCCATTTTTCCCATTTTATTCTTTTTTTGGGAGCTTTTTCTGCCCGTTCACAATCCATTTTCGGAGTTTTCTTTATCCCTCTGCTTTTCTTCCAGTCTCTCTTTCCTCCCTTCCTTTTCCCATTTTTCTTTAGTTTCTTTGGAGCCTTTTAATTTTCTTCAGAGATTCATCTGTTGAGGAACAGATGACTCCTCCTTGGGTTCACCAAGATAATCTGTTTTTAGTCCCCCAGGGTTTAGAGTCTGTTCTCTGTCTGTATAAAAGCTGTCAATCGTTAAAGTCCTTTTTAACTTTTTGCTCATTTTGTCAGAGAAGAATCAGAGACAAACTAGCAAAGAAAAATAAGGAAAAAAAACCCAAATGGAATCTGCTTCTTTGGGGAAGGGGCTGAGTGGCGTTACCGAGCTTCCTCTACAGACTGAGGGGGCGGCAGTGAGGCACTAGCAGGACTGTGCTGCGCCTGCGCTCTGAGATTCTGAGAGCGTGCTGAGATGCTGTGGGGGAGGGGTGGCCGGTCCCAAGGAACTCCAGCTGTTTGGGGTTGTATTCTTCACCCCCGGTGTTTTAGCTTCTCTGCTGGGCTACTGACTTGCTGCCAGGGCAAAGTATCCAATCCTGTGGTGAAGCTCTCCCCGCAGAGACGGCTGAGATCACACCCCAACCCTCTCCGGTCTGCTCGGCTGTGAGCTGCCTGTCGAGCTCTCGCTGCCACTGTCTGCCCTCAGCCTGTGCCCAATCTAAAACTGTCCCACCCTCGAGGCAAAAACAGACCTTTGCTGGCAAATTTCAAGGATGTCTTCTCTTGGTAACTGTATGTGGGTTTTTTTTTCAGTCAGGCATTAATTCAGAGGCTTGTAATGAGATGGATTCTGAGAGAAAATGCGGAGCTTACACAGCTGTGTGCCTCCTCGCCGCCATCTTGGCCGGAAGTCCCTATATGCCCCTTCTTAATGCTCTAATAAAGCTACAGTTCTCAAGCATTTACAAGTATCATCTTTCCATGTAGGGATATAAACAATTTAACTTTTGAATAACATTGTTGTTGTTTTCTTTCCTGTTTACCTTTTTATGCTTCTCTTGAGTGTTCTATTTGAAGATCACATTTTCTGTTTAATTCTGGTCTTTTCATAAGAAATGATTGAAAGTGCCCTACTTTCTCTAGCCATCTTTTCCCCTGAAAGATTGTGTCCAATTTTTGTGGGTTGTTGATTATTGGTTGAACTCCAAATTCCTTTGCCCTCTGTAATATATTCCAGGTCCTCCATTTTGTTAATGTAAAAACTTCTAAGTCCTGTGTAACTGTGGCTCCTCAATATGTGAATTGTTTCTTTTTGGCTGCTTGCAGTATTTTCTCCTTGACCTGATAATTTTGGGATTTGGCTACAATATTCCTTGAAGTTTTCATTTTGGGATCTCTTTTAGGAAGTAATCTGTGGATCTTTCATGACTATTTTACTTTCTGGTTCTAGAATATCAGGGTCATTTTATTTGGTAATTTCTTGAAATATGTTGTCCAAACTTTTTTTTTATTATGACTTTCAGGTACTCTAATAATTCTCACATCATTTCTCCTGTATCTATTTTCCAGGTCAATTGTTTTTCCAATGAGGTAGTTTATATTTTCTTCTATTTTTTTCATTTTTTAAAATTTGGAACTCAGTTGTAAAAATGACATGTAATTGGGGGAAATAAAACATTAAAAAAAAAAAGAGAAGAGGGCCCAGGACAGATACACCCATGGAACATACTCATACTTAAAAGACAATCAATGATGAAATTACAAAGGAGACAGAAGAAATGGTCTAACAGATAGGGACAGCAGAGCTATGACATTGCTAACTATCCCTCCTCTTGGTTATCCTCTCTTCTTTTCTTGTGACAAAGACAAGAAGAATTAGAAAGGATGAGGCATCCTCAATGACCAGAGGGAAGACACTGGAATGAAGAGGGTTGGGGAACTTGTAGGATGTGGAACTTTAGTTGGGATTTACAGGAAGCCAGGAAGGTCAGTAGTCAGGGCTGAGGAGAGAGAATTCTAGGCCTGAGGACAACTAGAGAAAATATCTAGAGACTTGTTTGTGGAATAGTCAGAGAGTCAGTATCACTGAACTGAAAAAAACTTTAGAATGTGTCAGACTGAAAACTTTCTAGGACTCCATGTTTCTCTGTGTCAAGAAATTCTGGCTTCAGTAACACATGTGGCATCCTCTCTGTTCTCTCTGCCAGTTAGGAGTCAGGTGTCCCCCTTGTGTACTCAGCAGTGTTCAAAACACCCCAGGCTTTGTTGGCAAGCCTCAGTTACATGCCACAAAGTTTATTTTTACCTAGGTGCAGTGTTTGGTTTCATCCCCTATGAATGCATCTGCAATTTCTATAGATTTGGTATGTATTTTCTTCACACGAGGCTGTCAAGTTGTCGAGGTTATGCAAAAAGCAGTTGCTCTGTCATATATCTTATCATAGGAATCCTCGATCCTGTGACCCTTGAAACCACAGTCTGCGAATGACTTACGGAGTGATCTCTTGGACGACTTCTTGATTATATATCTATAGGAGAGATGATGAAATCTGAATACTTCATCATAGCCCTACCTTTTTGACTTAATCACGTCAACAGAGAGGCAGTCTAGCTTAGAATGAAGAGAGCTGGCCTCAGAAACTACTTTCAACTAGTCACCTTACCCTTTTGGTCCTCTAGGGAACATTATAGGATTTAAGTTATAGAGAAGGTGCCAACCTACACAGGTGGGAGACTTTCCTCCTCTTGATTTCCCCATGTCAGTAAAATCCTGGGACTTGTATCCCTCACCACATTCTCTATTCCTGCCAAAATGGGTGCTTTCCTATGTCCGTGAGTTGACTCACACTATTCCTTCTATATGGTATAATTGTCAGTCTAAATCATGGGAGCTCAAGAAGCATAGCTCGAAAGGACCTTAGAGTACATCGATTCCAATCCCTTCATTGTACAAATAAAGGAATTAAGAAAGGTTAAGGGACTTGGCCAGGATCACACAGAGTCAAGAATGGTTCCTATCAGAGTCAAGAAGACCTCACTTCAAGCTCTGCACTCTATCCACAGTGCCATCTTATCCAAGCCCTTCATTTCACAGATGGGGAAACAAAGGCAGGCCCTGGGAGACCAAGAAACTTGTCCAAGATCACACAGATGGTGAAAGGAACAGTGCAGATTTGGACCCACATTCTCTGCCTTCAATGCAGGAGGTTATTATATTTTAATGCATACAACTAATACATATCACACAGAAAATCTCCTATACTAGAAAAGTCCAAATTTGGGTAGAAGCTTGACTTTGTCACTTATCCTGTATGATTCTAAATGAGCAAGTTGGTTCGTGTTTCTAGGCTTCACTTTCCCCATCTGTAAAAAGAGAGATTTGAACTCGACTTCCAAGGTCTTTCACAAAGGCATGATTTTACAATCATGACACAATAAGATTCTGTTGCTGATTGACATTGACCTAGACCTTTAGAATTATTTATTGACCTTTGATTTCACTGCCTTAGAGAGCTCCTGGGTGAGGAAATTCCCTCACATTGGCAACTCTTTACCACTCATACTCTTAGAGAATTGCCTGGGCATGTGTCTGTCCCAAGGAAGTAAAAGAGATAAATCCCATATATAGCAGCAATCAAAAGAATACATACCATAATAAAAGACCACAGGTCCTAAGACCACAACAATCAGAGGGACTAGACCTGGGATCAAAGACATCCCATCCGGTAAAATTATCCATGATATTGAAGGAAAAAATAGACATTCAACAAACTTGCAGCTTTTCAGGGCTTTCTTTGAACCAAACTCAATAGAAAAGTTAACATCTAAGAACCAATATGAAAAATCAATTTCAAGGAACTTAACATGAACAAATTGTTTTTTTACATGGAAATGTATACCATGTGTTTAAGATTTACATCAGCAATTGGGTAGCTAAAAAGAAAGACTGGGAAAGAGTTAAGGTAAAATTAGTAATCATGTTCTACAATTGAGGTGCCGAGGAATAATAGAGGGAGAAAGGGCTCATAGTTCTGAAAATCTACTCACGTCAGGAATGCGTTAAATACTGTGGTGCTGAATATATCATAGACCATGAAAGCTACAGCACCCTCCAAAATATGTGAAGGAACAAAGGGAGAGGAGCGGGTGGATGAGGAAGCAAAGGGTGGGAGAAGAGGACAAGGAGAAACTATGTAGAGGGAGGCTAAATTGTTAAAAGCAAAAGTTTGGAGATAGGAAAGGATATACATAAAATATCACAAGGATCAGAGTAGAATTTATTTTATAAAGTACAGCTCATGATCTTAAAACAAAGTTAACCTTAAAGATTCAATCAAAGAGAAATCTACATTATGTGTCAATAATATATTGTTTTAGATGCATGTTTGCATATGGGTAAATGTGTCGATATAATTGTGTCTCATATGTAGATATGTATGCATGTTACCCATGTATGTGGGTATATAGATATATTTATATGTGGGCTGTGGTGAGTTCAATATATTGTGTGTATGTATATATGTATATATAAATATTTGTTGAACTATAGCCGGTGGAGGGGGAGAAAAAGGAAAAATAAAGTAAAAAAATAATTATAAAGTATGCAGCAGAGAACAAAAAAAACCTACAAGGAAGAAAAAGGAAAGAATTCTATTATAATATTATAATATTTATTCTATATCTTTCTCGAACTGGTCACTTTGCCATATATTGAATCTCCTGATGTTCTGTGCACATGACAAGTCTGAAAGAAAGAAAGAAAGAAAGAAAGAAAGAAAGAAAGAAAGAAAGAAAGAAAGAAAGAAAGAAAAGAAAGAAAGAAAGAAAGAAAGAAAGAAAGAAAGAAAGAAAGAAAGAAAGAAAGAAAAGAAAGAAAGAAAGAAAGAAAGAAAGAAAGAAAGAAAAAAAAGAAAGAAAGAAAGGAAGGAAGGAAGGAAGGAAGGAAGGAAGGAAGGAAGGAAGGAAGGAAGGAAGGAAGAAAGGAATGGAGGAGGGAAGGAAGGAAGGGAGGAGGGAAGGAAGGAAGGGAGGAGGGAAGGAAGGAAGGGAGGAGGGAAGGAAGGAAGGGAGGGAGGAGGGAGGATGGATAAAGAAAAAAAAGAATAAGAAAAAATCCCACATATATATCAAAATTCATAGCAGCAAAAACTGGAAACACAGTGGACACCCATCAATTGGAAAACAATTAAACAAGGTTGAGGTCCATAAATGTCATGGGGTATTTATTATTTGTTATAAAAAAGCAACAAATATAAAGAATTCAGAGAAAAATGGAAAGACCTCTGTTATCTGTTACAAAGTGAAGTAACTAAATTCAGGACAACAGTGACTCTAACAATGTAAGGGGAAAGAACAAAAAAGAAAATGAACATTAATTGTAATGATCAAGTATGACCCTCACGATCTGTTTATATCCATGAGTGTTTCTATCTGTCCATTCATCTATTTTTTTCTCTGCCAATCTATTTTTCTAATCTAATCAGTCACGTATATCCACCTACCTATTTATCATCTATCTATCTATCTATCTATCTATCTATCTATGTATCTATCATCTATCTATGTATCTATGTATCTATCTATCATCAATCAGTCTATCTATCTATCATCTATCTATCATCTATTTATTTATCTATCATCTATCTATCTATCTATGTATCTATCATCTATCTATTTATTTATCTATCATCTATCTATCTATGTATCTATCTATCTATCTATCATCAATCAGTCAATCTATCTATCTATCTATCTATCTATGTATCTATCATCTATCTATTTATCTATCATCTATCTATCTATCTATCTATCTATCTATCTATCTATCTATCATCTATCTATCTATCATCTATCTATCTATCTATCTATCATCTATCTATCTATCTATGTATCTATGTATCTATCATCTATCTATCTATCTATCATCTATCTATTTATTTATCTATCATCTATCTATCTATCTATCTATCATCTATCTATCTATCATCTATCTATTTATTTATCTATCATCTATCTATCTATCTATCTATCATCAATCAGTCAATCTATCTATCTATCTCTATCATCTATCATCTATCTATCTATGTATCTATCATCTATCTATGTATCATCTATCTATCTATCATCTATCATCTATCTATCTATCTATCTATGTATCTATCATCTATCTATCTATGTATCTATCTATCATCTATCTATCATCTATCTATTTATTTATCTATCATCTATCTATCTATCTATGTATCTATCTATCATCTATCATCTATCTATCTATGTATCTATCATCTATCTATCTATCTATTTATCTATCATCTATCTATCTATCTATCTATGTATCTATCTATCTATCATCTATCTATCTATCTATCTATCATCTCTCTATCTATCTATGTATCTATCTATCATCTATCTATCTATGTATCTATATATCTATCTATAATCTATCTAGTTATCTGTCTATGCATCTATCTATCATCTATCTATCCCTTTCTTGCTTCTTTGAAGGGAGATGGGGAACGAGAAGTTTTCCATACTTTGAATATGAACTATTCCATTCAATGTCCAACTCTATCGATGTATTGGTAAGTTTTGCTGAATGGATTTCCCCCTTTTCTTTATCATATGAAATGGCTTTCTGGGTAGACAAGAGAGGGAAGAACAAAAAGGGCTTATGGAGACAAGAAAGATGTAATAATTTTTGCAAGTGCAAAGACTCGGCATGCCAGACTCTCATCATCTTCACCAAGATTACTGAGATACTAGGTCCTCTTCAGTCATCTGCTTATTGGAACGATGACAAGGCCAAGCAAAAGAACCTCCATTTAAATCTTGTAAAAGCTTGAGTCGGGATATTTGGACAGTAAAATTGAGATACTCCTGCCATCTCGTGGCAGCACATTGAAAAGGCAGGTTTTGAGTTTGGACTTGCCCCCAAATGCAGTTTGGTTGGACACCAGGCATTCATGAAGCACTTACTCAGGACCTGGCACTGTGCTAAGCACTGGGAATACAAGGAAAGGCAAGAGACCGCCCTGTTCTCAAACTGCTTACAGTCTAATGGGGGAGACGGCGTGCAAACTACTATGTAACAAAAAGTTATTGATCCAATAAAAAGGAAGTCACAAACAGAGAAGGCTCTAGAATTAAGGGCAACTAGAAGCTTCCTGTAAAAAATGGCATTTTGAATGGCACTTAAAGAAAGCCATCATTATATTTTAAAGAAAGAAAAAGACCAACAGCCAGGGAAGCCACGAGGCAAAGATGAGGACACTGAAGTCCAGAAGTTCTTCCCTAAATTATTCCTTTGGGCCAGGCAAGCAGTACAAGAAACCTTTTTTGAAGGAGGAAGAAAATGGAAGCCTCAAGGGGAGAAATCGGCCGTCCAGTGTCAGACAGAGAATAACTGTCAGAGCAAGGATATACATCTAACTGGCTCCTGACTCCAAGGTTTATGCACTTTCTTTTTCAGCACACCAGGTAACAGTGCCTAGAGAGAGCAGTAAGGAAACCTAGTAGAAACCAAGAGTCCAATTAAATCCCATTGCCCTAAAGCAGGCTGGGTGTGAAGAGGGGCAGGCCTAGAAATCATGAGGCCAAGACCAGGCCTTCATCAGCACTAAAGGCCCAGCGGGGAGAGCCTGCTCACCGCTTCACCTTTCTGAATGGCATAAAGAGGGAAAAAGATATTGTTAGTGACCTTAAAAGGGGCATCAGCTTCTCTAAAACAGTTGAGAAGCCAGGCAAGTCCAGGCTTCTGGAGCAGGGCTGGACTGGCTGTTCTGGACCAAATGAATCAGTGGAGCTTCCTGCCACACAGCTAATTCACAGGAAGCCAAGGAAAGCCTTGAAGAACAGTTCTAAGAACCTGGTCATCTGAGACTCCTGCTACAGGCTATACTGAAGGTTTCCTGAGATTCCGGGGTCCAACTGGCATGAGTAAGGCTGGTCCCTTGACAGTTCTTTTAAACCATGCCCATTGTTCTATAATATTTGATTGACTGTTTGAGGACCCTGACACCAAATGCCTGGGAAGTCATCTAATCACCTTGGGCCTGGAAGATATATTAAAGTCCATTTTTACTTGGTCCTCAGAAACAGCAGGAACTGCATGTCCCACTGGCTCAATGACAACCTATCGGCAAGTCTGCTGACTGATACAAAGCTCAATATTTTACATCCGCAACTGATTTCATGGCTTTAGAGAGAACTTTTCTAACGTCAAGAGCAGAATTAGGGGACTGACTGGCTGGGCAGAAGGCAGAAGACAATCTTGCAGAGCTAGAGGTTTCCCTAACATGGCTATTTGAAGGCCTATGTCTTTCTCTGCTTCCCTGACCATGATCATCAGTGCAGATGCTAGATTCCAAAATCGAACAGAGAACTTTCCAAAAATTAACCACAAGAAGCAAGGTTGTTAAACACTGACCAGCACACCGCTGCCTTGACAGCAATAGGGAAATTCAAAATAAGGGAGAGTGTGAGAGTAAAGAATGAGGTTTGCTAGAAGTGGAAGCTGAGTGGTTACCCATCAATTGGGGAATGATTGAGTAAGTTCTGGTATATGAAGATAATGGAGTATTATTGTTCTATAAGAAATGATGAGCAGGTGGGTTTCAGAAAATTCTGGAAAGCCTTACATGAATCGATGCTGAGTGAAGTGAGTAAAACCATGAGAACATTGTACACGGCAACAGCTGGATTACGTGATGATAAAGCATGATGGAGTTGGCTCTTCTCAATAACACAGGGGCACAATTCTAATGGACTTGGGATAGAAAATGCCATCTACGTACAGAGAAAGAACCGTGGAGACTGAATGCAGATCAGAAGCATACTATGTTCACCTCTTTTTTTGCTTTTTATTTCTTGTGGTTTTTTTTCTCTTTTGATCTGATTTTTCTTGCACAATATGACAAATATGGAAATATGTTTAAAAGTATTATACATATATAACCTATTTCAGATTGCTTGCAGTCTTGGGAAGGGGGGAGGGAAGGGGAAGAGAAAATTTAAAACACAAAATCTTACAAAAAGGAATGTACTGTCTTTACATATATTTGGGGAAAATACTACTGAGAAAAAATCAAATAATCTGAAAAATTAAAAAAATGAGTTTTAATCTGGACTGCTAAGTTTGAGATCCACATGACTGGAGTAGGGGAGACAGCAGTGACTTTGAAGCCCTTTTGACCTAAGAGTGCTCTTGTCTGTCAATGATTGTAAAAATTCTCTGGCCTAGGAACGTAAGTGCTCTTGTCTGTCAATAATTGTAAAATGTAATCATATTTCTTCCCTTAGATTTTAGGGAAGATATATTAGTGATCTTGAAGCCCTCTGATCTTGTTCTAATGATCTGTCTGTCCATGATTTCAAAGGCTTCTGGCCTTAGAATAGTCCTACAAACATTGCTGTCAGATAGAAATCTGTTGGTCATTGATGACCAAGTTCTTGAGACCCCCTTCAAACCCATTTGAAAGCCATAAAATGAGCAAGTAGGTAACATGAAGCTCTGCTCCAATTTTGTATAACCTATCCCCTTCTCTCGGATCCCTTGATAATTTCTTTTGGAACTTGGCCCGCTTGTAATGGGATCGCAATTACAAATAAACTTCGCCTCTTGCCTAGGAAATGGATTCAAGTCTGCAAATTCTTTTGCGACACCAGTCTGTGACCCCAAACTTCTGGGGTGCCCCTTCCCAACCTCAACATGACCAGCATCCAGATGGAAAATGTCCAATAAGCACTTGGTGTTTCAGTTCTGGAACTTGAGCTAAGAGTCTGGAAATTGGCCGCATAGAGATGATGGGTAAATTCCTGGAAGCTGGACCAAGTGAACTGGTCTAGAGATTAAAGAGAAGAGCATCCATAAGAGAGCCTGGAGTGGAAGGGGAGGATCTTGGTGAAGATCCTGACAATAAGATGAAGAAGGAACAGTAAGAACTGCAGGAGGAGAAACAAGAGGGTGATATCCCAAAGAACCAGAGAGGAGAAAGCAGTTAGGAAGAAAAAGTGAGTCACGGCATTAAAGATGGCAGAGCTATCACAGGAAGCCGGAGGTTGGAGAAAAGGCCACTAGGTTTGACAAAGAAGAGTTTGTTGACAGTTCAATTGAAGGGTGAAGTCAGAAGCCAGATTGCCAGGGGTCAAAGTAGTAAGAAATGAAGAAATGGAGACAAAACTATGTTCCAAAGGATCTTAAATACAAATACCACAGAGTGGCTGCATTATTTGAATTTTCATCTATCAGGCTTGAACCAATGATCATATTTACATATAATAGTAACTTTGAATACTGTAAATTCAAATAATTCAATTAAATCTCAGGATTCCTTATTAGCACTAACTGAGAACTAGTATCTAGCATAGGCAGATTTTTTGAGTTTTAATCAATCAATAAGCATTTATTAAGACCTACTATGTGCCAGGCACTGTGCTAGCTAACTAAACTGGAAGTTTAGTTAAGAAAGGGATGAAAGCTGGTAGGAATAGTCAGATCTATCGAGGCCTTTGTAGGTAAGATTTGTAGGCAGGAAGTGGAGTCAGAAGATTGAAAATCAAAGAGTATGAATGACGTGAGAAACAATCTCCTGGAAAAGACAGTCGGGAATGAGGTGAAGGGGATGTGGAGAGGGTTGAGTGCTAGCATGGGGAGGGAGGCAGGAGAGAAGGAGGAAATGGTGGGGAATAATGTCAGTGCCAAGGGTTCTCAGCTGAGAGGTTTGGGAGTGTTGGGGTGTCTGAATAAAGAAGAGCTTCAGAATTGCTGCTGTAGTGGGTGGGATAGAGAATAGATTAGAGGAGGAGGAGAAAGATTTCCTTGCTGCAGTGAGGGCCCCCAAACTAGTTATTATTGATTTGTAGCAGACCCAGTCAGCACAGTTTTATGAGTTTCCCCAGCTCCATTCAGCAGAACATAAGCAGAAGGCAAAAGCTGCCGATAGGGGGAAGTGATCTAGGGTGAGAAACATGCTCAGGTACGGTCAGTGATAGGGCAAAAGGGTAAAGGGCAACAGACAAGAGTGAAGTGGTAAGTTGATTTGCCAAGGAATTGAGCTAGACAATAGGGTACAATGTAGGCAATGCAAATGGTTTGGGAAAATAATAAGAGGTAGAGGAGTTGGAGGCCACAGTGGAGCAAAGAATAGGATTAGGAGTTGTAAGGCACTCTTTTAGGAATTAGTAATCATCAAAATAATCTGGTACTGGATGAAAAATGGAGTTGTAGGCAAGTGGAATAGATTAGGTACCCAATACACGGTAGTGACTGACCATAGTAACCTAGTATCTGGTAAACCCCAAGGTCCAAGCTTTTGGAACAAGAACTCACTATTAAACAAAACCTTCTGGGAAACTAGAAAGCAGTTTGGCAGAAACTCGGTAGAGAAGTTTCTTTTTAAAAGCACATCCCACAGCATATGCCAAAATAAGGTTTAAAAAAAATAGGTACATGATTTATACATAACGGGTGACACCAGGAATCAAAAGGAAGAGGGGAAAATGGAAGGGCAAACAATTGTGATGAGATTAAGATATTTCAGAGTTTGTAAACAAGGAAGTGGGACATTTGTAGAACATGAAATCAATATGTCAATCCATCAGCAAGCATCTATTATGTATCTGTTATTGTAATGCCAGAGAAACTGAGGCAAGATAGAAATTAGAGTTTTTAATATTTTATTTGAGGGAGAGATTGGCTGGGGGCAAAACAGGATTCGTGTTGGCTGGATGGGACTCTTGTCTCAAAGCATCCAGCAGGGAGCTAGGGATCCCAGGGATTCTTATAGGGCTCCGGCAATCAGGGAAGTAATCCCAGGGCAGGGTTAGAGCTCTGATGAGCGGGAACTTCCAGGAACAGACCATAAATTCAGTTCTGACAGGCTGGGGGTTAGGAAGGATTGTAAATTCTGATAAGTTGGGAGGCTAGGAGCCCCTGAGTCTGAGATAGGAGATAGCCACCTATCTCGGGATTAACCATCTGCAGTTTATGACTCTTTGGAATGCTAGAGTAGCCAGGGCTCCCGACCCTAATTCTCTCTGTCCTAATGGCTAAAAAGGGGGGTTGCCACCAGGGAGACTGAGGCAGAACAATTCAGGGAAACTGAGGCAGAACAATTCAAGAAAACTGAGGCAGAACAATGAAAGGAAACTGTGGCATAACATTATGTTCTAGGTGCTAGGGATACAAATACAAAGAATAAAACAGTCCCTCTTCTCAAAGAGTTTACATTCTAGTAGGGAAGACAAGTACAGATAAAAATACATACTTCCTAAATCTCAAGTTAATAAATATAACTAAATTCAAAATAGTTGAAAACAAGGTACTTTAGGGGAAGACAGGGATGTGGCCGGAGATGACAGGGGGAACTCTGTATGACCTGAGTGAGCTCTGTAAAATTATGTGAAATCACAGAAACCATGTCTCCTTTGATCTATACCTCCAAATGGTCTCAGAGTATGATAAGCTGTGCCATTCAATTGATCTCGTCGGAAGTCACAATCCCAAGGCAAGATTTCACATTCAATTGAAAACTCTCAAACTTCCTACACCTACACCTAAAGACCTACACATAACATGGGTCTTCTGGAAATGATTATTTGCAGATCCTTCTCCATTGAGAAAGAGATGCCCTCTAAGAGAATGCCTCTTGGCCTCTTTTAATAAACTCTCCTTTTTGCCAAAGCCTCTGAGAGTTAGCGGATTCTTTCCCTTCCTACTCGTGAACACACATCTCCAAGCAAAAGTTCCTCTCATTCATTCCCACCTCATCATCTCCACCTCCTTAGAGTCAGCTCAAATGAGCTCCAGAGTGCTGATTGTTCAATTTCCAGTGTGAGCATTCACACCTTGAAAATCAGCAGATTCAACAGAGCAGGGCCTGATTTATCATGTTATTGACTGTCTACTTAAGAAAGTAATAGAGGAAATGTTAATAATATAGATAAGATTTAAAATGTATTATGGGAACTTTTTTCTTCAAGAGCCCAGCACACTATTGGAGGGAATACTGATAACAATCAGGGTGAGCAGGAATCAGGAAAGATCATGCTGAAAATAATACCTGAGCAGCCTAGAAACGGAAGAGAGAGAATCTGTGGGCTAGAAGTGAGAAGGAAGTGCTTCCCTTGCTCAGAGATTGCAGAGAGTGGGTGGGAGGGGGATTTATATCTATTGAGGCTGGAAAGGTTAAGTTGGAGCCTGGTTGAGAAGGGCTTTATAGGCTAAATAGAGGACTTCATATTTTACCCTCCAGCAATAAGCAGCACTGAAGTTGGTTGAGTGGGGGAATGACAAATGGTGCAATCTGTGCTTTTGAAAAAGAGCTCTGGCAGTTGTAGGAAGAGTGTAGTGGGGAGAGACTTGAGGCAAGAAAACCAAGTAGGAGGCTATTTCAATAATCTAAGCAGAAGGTAGCGGTGGATTAACTAAAATGATAGCTGTGTCAGTGGAGAACAGTATCAGAAGGGCATGATCATGCCCGTTTATAACTGAGATGGAAGAAAAGAAAAGTAGGGGTTGTAATCATTTGATTTCAGACAAAGTCAAATTTTTAAAAAGATTCAATCAGGAGAGAAATCGACATTATATGTCAGCCATAGTAATATTGTTTTAGATGCTTCTGTACGCATAAATATATGTGTAGGTTTATAGAGAGAGAGATGTGTTAGATATATGTATGTGTCTATGTATGTATATGTGTGTTTCTATGTGAGTGTATGTATGTATGTGTGTATATGTATAGATATATATACATATGTATGTGTGTATATGTAAACATAAATATATCCACGTTTAATTGTAGCCTGTTTGGTGGAGTGGGGGGGGGGGAAGGAAAGGAGGAAAAAGAATAAAGGGAAAAGTGCACAGCAAGGAACCAAAAAAATCTACAGGGAAGCAAAAAAAATGAAAGAAAAGTCATGAATATCATGTCTTCTATTATTATATATGCTTTCTTGAAATGGAAACTGATGGTTACATGTTTTGAATCCTCCCTTAAGTTCTGCTGGATACATGACCATATTTTTTCTTTCATTTTCTGTCTTTTTCCTTTTTCTATTTTCTATATATATTATATTTAAAGAAAAAGCAAAATAACTGAGGTGGAATAGAGGGACCGGAGGTGGTCACGGGAATAGAATAGCTAAGGAAATGAGGGGGTAGGGTATTTGAAGGAGTAAAATATGTATGTTGAAGTCCCCCGATATGAGGGCAAGAGTTGGGGAGAAGTAGGAGACTATGAACCAGGTAGTGATTCCCTTGGGGAAAGGAAGAAAACATCCTGGGGCTCGGTAGGTAACAGTTCCCGGAATCTGGATTGGGCGATGAATTTTGATCTCTTGAACTGCAGGGAAGGAGAGATTGGTGAGTGAGAGTAATAGAAAGAGTCTGAAAGTGGACATGGGGAACAAGGAGCATTCTGACTTTTTCACCATGACCAGTGAGTCCCGGGATATGAGAGAAAGTCCAACCAGCCTTTTCCTGTTAGAAAGGGTGAAAAAAGAGAGGCTGTGCCATCTGGCGGGGGCCAAGTCTCTGGGAGAGCCATTCGATTGAAAAAGAGAGAGAGGAAGTGATAAAAGATGAAAGGAAGCTTGTTCGTTCTGAAACAAGAATTCCAGCAGACACGGTGGAAGGTGCAGGCAGATGTGGGGTGGGATGTTGGAGGGGGTGTAGGGTGGGTAGGGTTAAAGTGAACGGGAATGAGGAAACAGACAGCTGGGGATGAGGAGGTATGTTTGTTCTTTGGCAGTAGGGAGCTCAGGGAGCTAGCCAGAGAGAATGTTGGAAACCAAGACACGGAGTGTCTTATTGCTGAAAGAGCCAAGAGGCCAGTGTCACGCGATTGAAGAGTACATGTCAAGGAGTAAGGTAGAAGAAAAACTGAAGATGGGAGGGGGCTACATCATGAAGGTCTTTTTTCCCATAATTATAAATTTTTATTGCCAGAGCCCATGCCTGGGTAATTTTTTTACAGCATTATCCCTTGCACTCACTTCTGTTCCGACTTTTCCCCTCCCCCCCTCCACCCCCTCCCCCAGATGGCAAGCTGTCCTAGACATGTTAAACATGTCTCAGTATATCCTAGATACAACATCTGTGTGCAGAACCAAACAGTTCTCTTGTGCACAGGAAGAGTTGGATTCAGAAGGTAAAAATAACCCGGGAAGCAAAACCAAAATGCAAACAGTACATTCATTTCCCAGTGTTCTTTCTTTGGGTGTAGCTGCTTCTGCATGAAGGTCTTTAAGTACCAAACAGACCATTTTATGTTTGCTCCTAGAGGCAACTGGCAGCCATTGGAGTATGAGTTTCTGTAGAGAGACATGATCAAACCTACATTTAGGAAAATGGAAGGAGGATAAAGTGGAGTGGGGAGAGACTTGAGGCATGTAGACCCTCTAGCAGCTATTGCAATAATGCAGACATCGAGGTGATGAGGTCCCGGACCAGGAGGTGGCAATGTCAGAGGAGAGAGGGTGGCGCGTTCAAGAGATGCTGCAAAGGTGACGTTGGCAGCCCTGGCACCAGCTTGGGTATGAATGGATGAGAGATGGTTAAGAGCGCCTGAGTTTAAGCCTCAAGGACTGGGAAAGGCTGATGGTGCCTTCCACAGTAGAGAAAAGGTAGGAACGGGGAAAGGTTTAGGGGGAAAACCAACGAGTTCTACCTCGGGCATGTTGAGTTTAAGACGTCTACTAGACCTCAGCCGTGACTGGAATGCTCTTCCTCCCCCTCTCTACCTCCTGGGTTTTCCCGACTTCCTTCGAGTCCCCACTAAACTTCCATGACGGGAAGCCTTTCTTGGTCCCTTCTCATTTGAGTGCCTTCCCTCTATGGGTTCCAGTTTCTCCTGCCCGTAGCTTGTCTGATGCCTGCGCGTCGTCCACTCCATTAGCCCTTGGGTTCCTTGTGTTTTGCATTCCTTTGTATTCCTGGCCCTTCAGCCCCCCACCACGAAATGCCTGTCCCCAAGGAGGTTGCCCTCTAACAGCACAAAGAAATGAGATGCTGGAGAAGATCCCAGAGGGCTCTAGGGCGGGTCCAGGCCAGGGCTCCCCTTGAGGGGGAGGCAGAGAGACCCCATGGCTCAGCTGGGAGAGAGCAGGTAGGGAGGGCTCCAGGAAGGAGGCCAGTCTTCTAACCGCCCCTGCCCCCCTCTCAGAAGCCAGTGTCAGTGTGACAGAACCGTGTTCCCCAACCCCTAGGTCACTAGGTCACCCCTGTGACAGGGGTGGCTGAGGTCCCTCCTTCCCTGCAGCCTTTCTTGAGAATGCCTCCCCACAGCCCTCCCTCCCTAGGAGCAGAGACAGCCAACAGAGGCCCGGCCTGGCTCTCCACAGAGTCCCTGTTTGGAGGCCCGGCCTGGCTCTCTCTGGAGAAGCCGGGGGGCCCATGCCCTTCCAGGCATCGTTCGGGGGACCCCGGCCTGCCGCCAGGCTGCCCCTCTTGTTCTCCCTCCCTCGTTCCCTGAGAAGATGGCGACATGTTCTGGGTCCAGATTGTCAGGGAGGTGCGGCCTGACCTCATCCACACACTCCACAAGGAAAGCAGGCGTGATGTGCCCGCTCTGGGCTGGGCACCATGCCAGGCACTGGGAGAGAGTCCCAAACCAGCATGTTCCCTGCTTTCACAGCACTTCCACCCCAACCAGCAAGACTGGCACCAGAATCAGCAGAAAAGAGACATGGGGGGGCAAGGGAGGGCACCAAGAGTCCAGGGCAGCCTCCCGAGTTCTCCCCCACTTAATCTCGATCGTGCAAGCCCAGGGCAGCTTCTCCCTCCCCCATGGGATAAAGGTGGCTCATCCCTCTGAATGCTCTTCAAGCCCTGGACGGGCCATGGTTGCTGCTGGCCACCTAGCGCCTTCCTCCCTCCCTCTTGCCTAGCCTGGCACGAACCGGGAAGGCACGGGCAGAGGGCCCCGTCATCAGCCCAGGGGCTTAGGCCATGATGCTAGGCCTAGAGCCCCACACTGCTGAGGGGCCAGGCATTGGACAGGACCTCCAGAGCAAAGGAGGGAGGTGGCTGAGGCTGCAGCTGGGGTGGGGGGGGAGTGGGAGGCCTTGCTCCCATGGGGGGCCTTGCCTCTGACATCATGCTGCCTCCAGGACCTTCAGAGGAGTGGAATCCGACTTGGTCCAACTTGCACGCGTCTGGCTTTTCTCAGCTCCACCCTGCTCCAGACCCAGGTGGGCTTCAGAAAGCCGGGCCCTCCCTGGCTGGGGTCCAGATGCAATCAGACTTCTGGCTGAAGACGTTCTCAGGGGGCCCTCTCTGACACCCGAGCCTGTTGCTCCTCCTCCTCCTCTCCCTGGCTTCCAGGAGGGATGGAAAAATCCCGTCCAGTCTCTTCTTGGGACTGGACATACTGTTTTGTATGTTAGTCCAAGGGCCTGCCAATGCAGCCCCTCCCCCCTCCATGGACCCCTCCTAGCCCCAGCTGTTGCCCCCCTACACACACCGGGGAGCCCTAGCGGCAGCAGCTTTCCCACTTACTGTTCTCTGCAGACCTCTCCTGCCTGAGGTCTCGCTTCCTGCCCAGCGGTGCCCAGTGGTGCCCAGCGGCCCTGGGTCCTCCTCGCTCTGGTTCCCATGACAGACTAGGGCGCAAGCAGGCACATCCCTAAGAAACACCTGAGGGAGAGCCAAAGGGCTTTGGGAAGGGAAGAACGGGAGGGAAAGGAAGGGAAGGCAGGCATGCTCACTCTAAAAGCTGGAGTCCCAGAAAGGGGGGTGCTACTATCCCTTGGCCCAAGCAGTGGACACTTTGGGGGCTGCTCAGTGCAGAGTGGTCCCGGGGCTTTTCCCACTTGCTTCTCCAAGTCTCAGGCAGGAGGCAAAGCAAGCCGAGGCAGATTCCTCATTTAGGAAGGCAGAGCCGGGCCAAGCCCGCCAGTCCTTCTTAAGTCTGCACCGTGCCCAAGCCCCTGGGCTGAGTGGGCCTACAAGCGAAGGCCGCTGGGGCTACAGTGAAAGACAAAAGCTATGTGCCTTCACTGCCCCATGGGATGGCTTTTCCTTAACCTTCCTCTCTCTCCCCAGCCTTTGACACTCTTCTAGGTCCACCCAGCACAGCTAACGCTCCCAAGTCTGCCCTCTCCCTTATTCACTGCTCCTTCAGGAGATCCTTGGCCAACCGGTGGGAAGTGGCCCTCAGGGCTCCACCCTGGACCCTCTTCTCTTCTCCCCCTGTGATCCTTCACAGGGGCGACCCCATCGTTTCTCAGGGACTCAATGACCACCCCATGCTGATGGCCTCCATGCCTACCCACACTGCCCCTTCTCTCTGCCTAGCTCCAGTCTCCCCTCCCTGACTGCCTTGGAGACCCTTCCTCCTGGTCCTCCAGCAGACACTGGACTCATCATCCCTCCCTTAAGCCCTCCCTCCTTGGCGACTTTATTCCTGCTGAAGGCAACACTGTCCCCCCAGGCATCCCCTGGTCAGTGTGGCCGGCTCTTCACTCTCTCGCTTCCTGTGGCCAATCGGTCGCCATGTCCTGTGGTTTTCTCCTTGGGAGACATCTTTGGAATACGCCCCCTTGGCATACTTCTGGCACCACCACCTCTCTGGGGCAGACCCCTGGCACCTCACACCTGGCCTATTGCAATAACAATGCTACTTAATTTTACACTGAAGTATAACAACATTCATGATTAAAGATAAATATGTATTATTTTTTCTCCTGCAGGATTTTTTCTTGTTTTCTTTGTATGATCATACAAAGTCCATATGTAGTCCGTGCTGTCTGATATGAGTGACTCTTTGAATTTAAAAATTATTCAATAAAAATTTAGTTTAAGCAGCATTTTCCTATAAGCCTGAGGCCCATTGACCCAGGGATGAGGGGGCCAGTCTTTTGTCCATTTCAAGTCCATAATCAGGACTTCTCCGCCGGGCCCCAGTGTGTCGTCACATCCTTCATCTCACTCCAAGAGCTGGACTCCAACGGTGGCGGCCGAACAGGGACGGAACGTGGACGGAGCTTCCGTGGAAGGGTGCCCACTTAGACACGTGTGAACAATTCAAGTGAATGGGGATTAAATAACAAAAAGGGAGGATAAGGTGGGGAAAAAAGGGGATCACCAACAGGCACTTTATCACTGGAAACAATTCAGCATTAGAAATAGTTTATCACAAGACTGGCACAGGGGAAAGATATCAAATAGCAAGCAAATATAGCATATATCAGATCTCATATAAGAATATATATATAATAAGATAAAATTTATAAGATTGGTTATTGTCCAGCTGATATCAATACAGTAAAGAGATTGAATTTGGAAGAAGGCAAAATCAATCAGACAGCAGGGACTGAGAATAGTATCTGAAAGTATTAATTACAAGGAAAAGGACTGGGAGAGCTTCCAGTTTCTATAATCTCTATTTTGGTGTATTTCTCCAACCCTCAGAGACAGATCCCTTAAATCCTTAAAGTAAATTCTTTTACCAGTAGCTTGGAGGAAGACAGGAGGGCAGAGACTGAGAAGCACCTTCTCCCCTCCATTAGGCTGCCTATTGGGGTCTCTCTCATAGACACAGACCCGAAGAAAAGTCAGATTCTTATACCTAGGGAACTAGTTCATGGAACACTTTAAAAGAGCCAAAAGAAGGAGAAAGGGCTATTCCGCTCGAAATACAAATAGTCTTTCTAGCTCTTGATCTCAATAATCCAATTTAAATTAAAAGAGGCTAGCCAGGTTTTTATCAGTAAAAGGAGGCAAATTAAAACTCCATTGAAAGAACCTGCCTTTAAAAACGCTGATGCTAATTTAAGGGGGCATTAGCTGTGGGAAAATCAAAATACCTTATTTCCACCTTTCAAGGGACGGCTTAAAAATCAGAAAAAACTTAACATGAAATACATTTTCTTCCCACTATTGACCCACTCGAGTCCACTTCCTTCTGATATGCTAGGTCTTATTTTAGGATGCAGTTTACAAGCATTGGCAGAGTTTAAGGTTATTTTGCATTTATAAGAACATATGTATTCTTTGCTCTACCACTTCTCACCAGGGTAATTTTTCTTAAATACACAGGGGGAGAAAAATAGCACAGTATTCATAATACTTTACAAAAATAGGAAAAGCACAAAAATAAAATTAAAAATATGATATAAAAATAAAAAATTCAGGGTGGTGAAAGTTTTGGAGCACAGGAAAGAAGGTATTCTGGATGCAATCTATCACTGATTTTAGGCACAATTCTGAAATGGAAATTGAGGGATCATTTGTTACTCTAAATGATTATCCGGAATTAGTGAGGATAGTACTTGAATAAAACTGTCTTTGAAATTGGAACACATGAATTGACTAAATTATTTCAAATTTTACAAAGATCTCCTAATCCAAATTGAAAAGAAATCTTACCAAGTCAGCTGGGACAGTTGCAAGCAGTGGGAGGAGCAATCAATTCTTGTAACTTGGACAGCATGAGCGTATTTGGCTAACCAGGCTCAGAAGGGCTTTTCTGTTTGCCCTCAGATGGTGGTGGTATTGATTCAAAGAGCTTGAATGATTGGCAAGTTCTATTGAATAGATACTAAGGTCCACCTGATAATATTTTTTAGCTGCTAATTTTACAATCTGTGACTAAACATCAGTGGATAGTTCCAGAACTAACAAAAGTTAGCCTCTTTGTATGTGTATTCCATCTATCTGGACTGCAGAATGTGCCTTAAATGCCCTGGAAAGATGGGTTTGAGAGGCGAGGCTTGAAAAAAGCCCTAAACTTAAGATGACCCAGCAATACCAAAACTTTTTTGCTTATCTAAAAAGGCCCTTGTCTCTTTTTCTGTAAAAACCCTCCTTTAGCATAAAAATAGCAACGAAAACTTCATTCAAGATCTCTCCCTACCCTTGTCTTTGAACACTATTACTAAATGTGTTTTTTAAAACTTCGATTGAAAATACACAATACACAATAGGAGTTATATGCAATTATCACTACACTGTATACCACTCAAGATCTTCTTAATATTTTTCAGTTAGCAAATTTTCTGTTTTTTGAAACAGCCCGAGTCCTGAAGATTCTGTGGGTTAAAAGACGGTTTCTTTCTTTCTTTCTTTTTTTTTTAATAGCCTTTTATTTACAGTTTATATGCATGGGTAACTTTACAGCGTTAACAATTGCCAAACCTCTTGTTCCAATTTTTCACCTCTTACCCCCCCCCCCTCCCCCAGATGGCAGGATGACCAGTAGATGTTAAATACATTAAAATATAAATTAGATACACAAATAAGTATACATGACCAAACCGTTATTTTGCTGTATAAAAAGAATCAGACTTTGAAATATTGTACAATTAGCTTGTGAAGGAGATCAAAAATGCAGGTGGTCAAAAATAGAGGGATGTTCATAGTCATCTCCCAGAGTTCTTTCTCTGGGCGTAGCTGGTTCAGTTCATTACTGCTCCATTGGAACTGATTTGGTTGATCTTATTGCTGAGGATGGCCAGGTCCATCAGAACTGGTCATCGTATAGTATTGTTGTTGAAGTATATAATTATCTCCTGGTCCTGCTCATTTCATTCAGCATCAGTTCATGTGAGTCTCTCCAGGCCTTTCTGAAATCATCCTGCTAGTCATTTCTTACAGAACAATAATATTCCATAATATTCATATGCCACAATTTACCCAACCATTCTCCAACTGATGGGCGTCCGCTCAGTTTCCAGTTTCTTGGCACTACAAAGAAGGCTGCCACAAACATTTTTGCACATGAACCACTCCTTTATCAATGAGAAATGTCAAACGGTCTCAAGCACAAAAATATTTCTTAGAAGAACATTAAAAGGCCTTTAAAAATCAAATAAGAGAGATCAAGGAAAAAATAAGACCGAGCCAAGAAATTTTTTTTTAAATTATGAAAAGTCAAGCAACTTGAAATAGAAAACCAAAAATTTAAGGAAGTAAATAAATTTCTTGGAAACTAGAATTGGGCAAAGGGAAGCTAATGAAGTTCTAAGACACAAAGAAATAATAAAACTAAATTAAAGGATATGGTTTGGAAGTCTGTGAACTTCATTTTCGGTTTTTGTAGGTAAATTGTAGATTTCAGGGACAGCTGGGTGATGCAGTGCAGAGAGCTCCAGATCCGGAGTCAAGAAGACCTGAGTTCAAATCTAGTCTCAGACATTTCTTAGCTGTGTGATCCTGGGCATCCACTAAACCCTGTATACCTCGCTTTCCTTACATATAAAATGAGCTAGAAAAGCAGAAAATCTGAAAAGACTTGCATGAACTAATGCAAAATAAAGTGAGCAGGAAAATATTGTACAGTGATCATCTGTGAATGACAACTATTTTCAGCAATACCATGATCCAAGACAATTCCAAAGAATTCATTCACATGCTATCCACCTCCAGAGAAAGAACTGATGGAGTCTGAATGCAGATAAAAACATATTTTTAAACTTTATTTTTCTTCCTTCCTTCCTTCTTTCTTTTTCTTTCTTTCTTTCTTTCTTTCTTTCTTTCTTTCTTTCTTTCTTTCTTTCTTTCTTTCTTTCTTTCTTTCTTTCTTTCTTTCTTTCTTTCTTTCTTTCTTTCCTTCCTTCCTTCATTCCTTCCTGCCTTTCTGCCTTTCTTTCTTTTCCTTTCCTTCCTTTCTCTCTCTCTCTCTCTCTCTCTCTCTCTCTCTCTCTCTCTCTCTCTCTCATATTCGTTCTTATTGTTTTCTTTGATAACATGACTAACATGGAAATATTTTGCAAGACTGCATATGTATAATCTATATAAAATTTCTTGCCTTCTCAACAACTGGGAAAGAGAGGGAAGGAGGAAGAGAATTTGGAACTCAAAATGTTGAAAAAACATTAAAACTATTTTTACATGTAATTGGGAAATATATAATACATATATATATATATATATATATATATATATATTTCTAAACGAGCTGGAGAAAGATGGCAAATAATTACTCCAATATCTTTGCCAAGAACAGCCAAATGGGGTTATAAAGATTCGTAGGTGACTGAAAAAATGGCTGAACAATAACAATAGATTTCAGATTCTTTTTAAAAGACACCATTAAAAATTTCTTCTTAGGGATGAAGGAACAATCTAAATGAGTATAAGACTATTTACTGCTAATAACTATGCTGGCCCAATGCTAATACTACTAAAATAGATTTAAATGTTTCATCAAACTATATATATATCAAAGGAATACATTGTAGAATTTGATAAAAGAGTAAGAAGAAGAGAGAAGAAAAGAGAGAAAAAGAAAAAAGAAAAGAACAAGATCAAGAACAAGATGAAGATGGACTAGCAGGAAGAAGAGAAGAAAGAGTAAAAGGAGGAGGAGAAGGAGAAAGAGGAGGAGGAGGAGAAGTTGTTTCCAAGTTTCTTTTGGGAAACCAAAGAGCTAGAATATCACATAAATAATCGGGGGACAGGGAATGGAATAACACATCCAAAGAAGCAGTCATCAAAATTATCTGGCATTGGTTAAAAAATAGAATAGATCAGATCAATGGAAGAGATCAGATAAGGGAGAATCAGAAACAATGGAATCAAACCAGTGTTTGATAAAGCAGAAAACAAATTACTTAGGAAAAGAACTTCATTTTTGATTTAAAATAAAATTGCTGAGAAAATTGGAAAGTTGTATCCCAGAAATTAGGCTTAGATCAATGCCTTATGCCAAGATTTCTTAAACTTTTTCCACTTGTGACACCTTGTCACCTGAAAACTTTTATGTGACCCCCTGTGTATAGATATATAAAATAGGTATACAAATCAAACATTTACTGATAATAAATCAGAAGCTTGTGAGCCTCACATTCTAACCCAACCTCATATGGGGCTTGACCCACAGCTTAAGAAGCTGGGGAATAGAGAGTACCATGAAAAATCAAAAATATAAGAATCAATATAGAGTAAAGAATTCTGAGCCCAGCAAACAGCACACATAATGATTACCAAACATGTAAACAGAAAGAACAATTAAAGAATCAAAAGGGAATTTTCCCAAATAATGGAGAATATGCTCACAGAAAAGGAGTATGAAAAGATGTCCAGACACGACTCCTGTGCAGAGCTGGGAAGCCCACACATGAAGTACAATGCATATATTTTCAGTCTTTTTAGATATATTAATTTTTGTCAATTTCTTCCCTCTTTTTTCTTTAAAAATCTTTTTTGTTACATAAGATTGCTTACTACAGGAGGAGAAACACCAAGAGAAAATTTGGGAATGTTGAAAACAGGATACTAAATAAAAATCTATTTTTAAAATAGTGTAAAAATATAAGAATCGGAGTATCAATGGTCATCATTGAAGGAATGAAAAAATCATTCAGTACTTACTGTAATAATTCTCAAATTGATCATGCTAATAGATTATCTGATTTGACAAGTGAAACTTAGTTAAGTCAAGAAGCATTTATTAAGCATCCTCTGTGTGTCAGGTACTATGCTAAAGAACTAGAGATTTTTTAAAAAAGGGGGCGGAATGCCTGCTTTCAAGAAATTCATTTACTAAATGGGGGACTCAATATGAACAGAACCATGTCCGCACAAACTATCTGTGGCCAGTACTATGGGAGGTAAGCTCTGAGGAAAGGCATTAGCCTCTTGCAAAAGGTAGGATGTGAACTGGGAGTTGGAAAAAATTAGAGAGTCACTGGACCTTGGCCAAGAAAACCCCCAAATGGGGTAATAAAGACTGAGATATGTAACATGACTGAAATGACTGAACAACAGCAGAGAGTACGGGAGGTAGAGGTAAAGATGAGGACCATTCTGGGCAGAAAAGCAGCCAGCTAGGAAAAAAGCACCCATGTATTCAAGGAATAAAAAGGAAGTCAATAAACAAAATTAAAAAGTGATTATGTGGAATGATGAACAAAACTGACAAACCTTTGTCTAGTCAAATACAATTAATCAAATGAAAAGTGAACAAAGAGAAATTACCGGAACAAAACATAAAGTTGAAAAAAATCATCAGAACCTTCTACATACAGTTCAAAATTGAGAACACAAGAAAATAGTGGAATTCCTTCAAAAATATACAGGAGACCAAAGAGAGATCTAAAAGAATTTAATTTCAGAAAAGAAAATAGGACAGGCTGTAAAGGAACTACCCAAGGGAAAACCTTTTTATCTTATTGGGTTCAAAAGAGAATTTTATCCATCTTTCAGAGAACAATTAGTACCAGTAACACTCAAAAACAATTCTCAAAGTTCAAGAAAGAAAGCAACGTACTAGATGATTTTATGAGATGAATGGAGTTCTAATAGTTAAATCAGGGAGGAAAGAAAGCCAAGGAAAGCAAGACACCAATATCATTTATGGTTATAAGTTCAAACATTTTAAATTTAAATGTTGTCAAAGAGGCAGCAGTGTTTCATCCAAGATATCACTGTTTGGTACCGTTTTGGAAATGCTATCGATAGGAATAAGGAAAGAAGAAAATTATAGGAAAAAAGAGAGAAGCAAAGAGGAAATATCATCAATAAAGATGATATTTGAGATAATTAATACCTTTAATAAAATTGTTGACTATGGAATAAACCCACAAAAAATCCACATTAAAAAACAGTAACAAAATCTAAGGCTCTAACAGAAAGGGAAATCCCATTTCAAAAATATTTAGAATGTATGAAATATTTGAGGAGCAGCCTATCAGAGTATATTAAAATTTATACAGATTAGATTAAAAATTCTTCCTTAAAGACAAAAAGAAGAACCTAACTTGCAGGAAAAATTATTTAGTACTCTTCTCTGGCCTGTGCCAATATTATAAAAAAGGGAAATACTACCGAAGTAAATTACCCTTTAAATGCCATATCAATCCAGTATGCCACAAATATACTTTGTAGAACTTGGAGGAAAAAAAAGTTTCCTTTGGAGGAACAAAATAGGTAATATGTGAATTAAATTAAAAAGTAAGAATAATAATGAGAAATGAGAAAAGGAGAATAAAAAGTGAATACCATTTCTGAAGCAGTATTCATCAAAACCTTGTGATAGTGGTTAAAACAGAGAGAATTTGATCAATGGTAGAGACCAGACAAGGGAGAATTAGAAAAAATAGGGCTCGCCAAATCAGTGTTCAAAAAACCAGAAAGCAAAAACTACCTGGGAAAGAAGTGCTTTTTGATTAAAAAAAAAACTGGTAGGAAAAAAAGGAAGCAGTTTCACCATATTCCCCTAAAAATTCTAAATGGATACATGACTTTAATCTGACAGATCATACCATAATAATATTAAAGGCTTTCATATACCTATCTCACATAGGAAAAATACCTGTATTTTTTTTTCACAAGACAATTGGGGTTGTTAGTTGTCTAGGGTCATAGAAGTAGTAAGTGTTAAGTGTCTGAGGTCGAATTTGAACTCTGGTCCTCCTGACTTGAGAGCCAGTACACTTTCCACTGTATCATCTAACTGCCCCAATGGATATATTTTTAACCAAACAAGGGACTGAGGCAATTACAAAAGCTAGATTAGACAACCTTCATTACATGAACCTGAAAAGCTTCTGAATAATCCAAATGAAAGCATCTCTCTAATATGAGAAGGGAAGCCATTAAGTTAGGGGGAAAATAAACCTTAGTATCAAATTTTTCTAATAAAGCTTTGATATATATATACACAACTCACATCTGCAAGTATTACTATGTGTGTATATGTGTACATGTACATATATATATACACATTTTTGTGTGTATGTCTATCTATGTATGAATATATTTTTCTTTCTACCTGTGACCAAAAGATATTCCCTAAGAGACAAGTGGCCAAAATACATAAACAGCTCTCAACAGAACTGAACATTATTAATGGTCGTGAGAAAGCATGCTGCCAATCCCTAGTAATAAGAGAAAGGCTAACCAGGCCTATCCCCATGTTTTACCACACACTTGGCAAATTCTCAAAGAGGACAAATGTTGTGGGGATTGTGGGAAGATATGCACCCCAGTGCCTTGTTGGTGTGCATTAGTTCAAACATTTTAAAAAGCCACCTGGGATTATCCAAATAAAATTACTAAAATATCTATAGCATGAAAACCAGAGAGGCCAAAACCAAGTGTGTAAGCTAACATCACTAATAAGTCCCCACATATGCCAAAATATGATGTTGTTTGTGTGTTGCTGTTTCTGTGTCTATGTGTATGAAATATCAAATTTGAATAGAAGCCTAAAGGCAAAATAAAAAAAAATAGAGGAGATTGTTTGAAATGAAGCATTCTTTGTGGTAGCAAAAAATAAAAAAAATAAAAAAAAACTAGGAAAAACCCAGAATTTTCACTGACAAACAGTAAGGAATAGTAAAGGAAAGTCATAAAGTATGCTGTGTAGACATGAAATGATGACTATGCTGCATGCACTGATGCATAGTGAAGAAAGGAGAGACCAGAAAACAGCAACACAATTCTAGAAAAAAAAATGTAAATGGAAATAACCAGAAAACAATGAAAAGTGCATTTTACCAAATGAGAGAGAATAAGCAGGCTCCCAAAGAAAAATATGAAAAGACTGCTCCACCCCTTCCTCTATGGAGGTGGAAGGTGCACAGGTGAGGAGCATGAATACATATTTTTGGACCCTTTTGATATAATGATCCCTTAGAAAATGTTGTACTCTTTCTTGCCAGGGCCCTTATCCTCAGGGGGGAGGATAAGGAGGCATATGTGAGAAAGATGGTAAAAAGCAGAAAACAGAGGTGAATACAAGTGAGGAGGTGAAGGGGACACCTAATTTGGAAGCCTGAATGGCAACTGGGAAGATGGAGATACATCAACGGTGATGGGGAAAAATAGAAAGGGATTTTGGTCCAAATCATCACAAGACACCACTGTAGTTATTCTACTATGTTTATTGATGTTGTTTTATTTTATTACATATCGATGTATTATTTGTCATTATATAGGCTAATGAATGTCTTGTGCCCTTTATGTATGTATGTTTGTGTTTATGTGTCCATCCCAAAATTTTACCTAAAAAGGAGACTTTGTGCACACAAAATGATTTTTAAGAAAATTGCAGTCTTTTGTTTGTCTTTGTGGAGTGCTATTCATATTAAGCGTGCTGTGGGTAGTTGTGTGCGTGTCAGTTGGCTTGAATGCTGTATGTAGACTTTTAGTAGAGACTAAACTGCATCAGGGAATCAGCTCCAATTATCCTGACCTGTATCTGGCCACTGGACTCAGATGGTCCTGGAGGGGAAAATGAGGCAGGTGACCTTTCTTAAATCAAATTTACTGGCTTGTCATGGTATCCTCTCTCTGAAGTCATGGTCCTCTTTGAGAAAAAGGACAAATAGTTAGTAAGGAGATATTGGGGCTCACAGATACAGATTTCTTTGTGTGTCTTTTGTGTCCAAGTTTGTGTGTGTGTCTCCAAGGATCATCCAAGGGTGTGTCTATAATTGTGTCCACTGAGTTCAGAAGGAAAACACCTTCCTGGTAAATCTACTGCTCTGTATCTTGCGATTTACTTTATTTAGTTCTTTAAGTCTCTTGTTCCCGATTCCTGAATTTTGGTTTAAATATTTGTATAAATTCTGAAATACTCCAGCAAGTTTGCTCTAAGTTAACATTCTTTAGAATTTGCTTGAATACCAACACCCCCATCAAAAATACATTGATTGTGTAACAGCCAGGAAAGGTCTTTTTTCTGATTATAGAAAAGTTTTTAAGGAGTTAAAAAAAATCAAAGCCTCTATTTTACATGTTAACTCTTTCCTGATCATGAAAAGGAAAAAAGTTTGTGTGAGCCAAAGAACAACCAGAAAGCTTATAGGATTTGATTAGAAAATCTAGTTAGATATTTGGAGAGTCTTATAAATAAAGTTTAATGCAGATCAATTTAGACATTTCTTTTTGTATTCATGTATCTATTGAAATGAGAAATTCTGATGTAGATTATGAGATTCATGCCCATTTTTGTAGTAGATTTTGTGTTTGACCCTTAAAAATCATCTTGCTTCTTGTCCTTAAAAAAGCTTATTATTAAGAAAGCAATTTAAAATATACATGATCTTTATTTAGAAAAATTCTGTTTCTTCTGTGTATGATTGTTTTAACACACAGTTAAGGAGGAAATAAAATATTATTATAAAAAGAATTTAATTCTTATTGAATAGACCAAATTTTTGTAAGCTGTTACAGATTTTTATAACTGCTAAAAGCATCTTAAAAAGTTTTTGGTGCCGCCATTTTTTAGGGCGTAACAAAATTATAACTGGCCATAATTTAACAAAGCATAATTGTTATAAATATGTCAAGAGTCACTATTGCACCCTATTGCATTATTGCATCTCTTATTGAGAATAAGGCTTTATCAAGTCATTGGTTTTAACAACTATGTATGTTATTAAATTATATATTGAGCTTCTGTGTGATACCCTTTGAAAATAGATCCAGATATAATTAAATTCATTCTGGTTTCATCTTAAATTAAAATGTGTCTCTTCTAATAAGATGTTTGTGATGAGTCAGGATTTGTTCCACTCTTTGACATCAAACAAAGTATTAAAATGGCACGGTTCTAAAACTGTGTTGATTGCCTGATCTTAAAAACAAGTTAGCTCAGTTTACCAATTTGTACTGTAAATAAATATAAGACCTAACATGAATTTGCTAAATCACGGTGTTAGACCTATTGTGAAAATTAAAGTCTTGATTCTTTTGGATTAAATTATTATAGATTCAATTGTTTTAAAAGTGATACAAATAAATTCCTGTTACCTTTGTTTTTCAATTTTTAAAAGGTTGGTAAACCTATATGTTACTTTTGGCTAATTGAAACTCTGATGAAATGTGTGTTGTAATACCTTTTCAACCTATGAAGATTATGATGTTTTATTTTATTTTTTCACATTTCAATAGTATTTTATTTTTCCAAATACATGCAAAGATAGTCGTCAACATTCACCTCTACAAAACCTTGTGTTCCCAATTTTTCGCCCTCTCTTCACCTCTCCCTCTCCACAAAACAGTAAGAAACCTGATAGAGATTTATTTAATGTTCAATGTTTAATGTGTTTAATGTTTAATGGGCAATTCCTCTAAACGTATTTACATATTCGTCATGCTGTGCAAGAAAAATCAGGTCAGCAACTCTGATGGAGGTGGCTCTTTTCAACAATGAGGTGATCCGGGCCAATTCCAATAGATTTGTGATGGAGAGAGAAATCCACATCTGGAGAGAAGACAATGGGGACTGAATGTGGGCCACAACGTAGGATGTTCACCTTTTTTGTTGTTGTTTGCTCGTGGTTTTTTCTAATTTTTTTTCCTTTTTGATCTGATTTTTCTTGTGCAGTATGATAATGGTGGAAATACATGGAGAAGAATTGCACGTGTTTAATATATATTGGATTACTTGCTGTCTAGGGGAGGGAGTGGAGGGAAGGGCGGGAGAAGAATTGGGAACACAAGGTTTTGCAAGGGTGAATATGACAATTATCTTCACATGTATTTTGAAAACAAAAGGGTATTATTTAAAAAAGAAAAAGAAAAATCAGGTGAAAAGGGAAAAAATGAGAAAGAAAAAAGCACAACCAAAAAAGGTGAAAATACTATGCTTTGAGCCACATTCAATCTCAATCGTTTTCTCTCAGAATGTGGATGACAGTTTCCAGAGAATTGTGATTTTAAAAATATTTGTGAGGGCAAAGTCAGAAGAACTTTCAGTCCTGTGGAAAACCTGTTTTGGTTTATTTGGGAAATGGGATCCCCATCCCCCAATCACCCCTCAAATGGAGGGGGAAATTTAATGTCTATTTGTGGTACAGAATTTAATTATATGCTAACTTGTAATTATGGATTTATACTTGGAGTAATGAAGTTATACCTTTAACCACCTTAATCTTCTCATACTTCAGTCTTAGAAATAGATTTGCTTTAAATGAGTTAATAATAATATCCTATATCCATGATCTTTGTGAATTTATAGAATACGATTACTTCATTAAATTCTAATGACTGCCTTGTACATCAAGTTGAATTTTAAGCTGTGTTTGAGAATGAGTACTCACACAAGGAAAGACTGGTATGTAAAACCTTTTGTGTGGATTTTTAAAAGGACGCCTCCCTTTTGTTTGCTAGCTAATTTAGTGCAACAACTTGAGAATTTTGGTGATAATTATATCCGTGTCTATAGTGATTAATAAGATTGTGCTGTTTGAGGTAAATCCTTTTGGGACCCTAAATTAGTTTTTTTGTTTGGTTGTGTTGGTTTTTTTACTTTTCTTATTTATTTCCTATCTCCCTAGTTACATTTAAAACATTTTTAAACATTTTGTAAAACTTTTGAATTCAGATTCTCTGACTTTTCCTACTCCCAACCCTCAATAAGAGGTTTCTTAGATCCTAAGAAATTAAATGAGAACATGGAAAGTTATGCAAAACACTTCCATAAA
This sequence comes from Sarcophilus harrisii, assembly GCF_902635505.1. NCBI lineage: Eukaryota > Metazoa > Chordata > Mammalia > Dasyuromorphia > Dasyuridae > Sarcophilus > Sarcophilus harrisii. The sequence continues at coordinate 9,896,687 of NC_045432.1, forward strand.
AGTCATGTTGTTAAAGAAACATAGATTGCCCACCCTAAAAAAAACTCTGAAGAAAAAGCTGAGAGAGAGAGAGAGAGAGAGAGAGAGAGAGAGAGACAGAGAGAGAGAGAGAGAGAGAGAGAGAGAGAGAGAGAGAATGTGATCAATTTGTATTCAGACACAATCATTTCTTTCTCTGAGTATGGATAGGATTTTTGGCCATAAGTCTTTCAGAATAGTCATGGATCATTGTACTTCTGAGAATAGCCAAGTCATTTAGAGCTGGTCATCCCAGGACATTGCTATGACTTTGTTTTTTTTTTTTTTTTTTTTTTTTAATTTACGGGATATATACATGGGTAACTTTACAGCATTAACAATTGCCAAACCTCTTGTTCCAATTTTTCACCTCTTACCCCCCCCCTCCCTAGATGGCAGGATGACCAGTAGATGTTAAATATATTAAAATATAACTTAGATATACAATAAGTATACATGACCAAAACATTATTTTGTTGTACAAAAAGAATCAGACTCTGAATTATTGTACAATTAGCTTGTGAAGGAAATAAAAAATGCAGGTGGGCATAAATATAGGGACTGGGAATTCAATGTAATGGTTTTTAGTCATCTCCCAGAGTTCTTTTTCTGGGTATAGCTAGTTCAGTTCATTACTGCTCCATTAGAAATGATTTGGTTGATCTCGTTGCTGAGGATGGCCTGATCTATCAGGACTGGTCATCATCTAGTATTGTTGTTGAAGTATATAATGATCTCCTGGTCCTGCTCATTTCACTTAGCATCAGTTCGTGTAAGTCTCTCCAGGCCTTTCTGAAATCATCCTGTTGGTCATTTCTTACAGAACAATAATATTCCATAATTTTCATATACCACAATTTATTCATTGCTATGACTTTGTATACAGTATATCTGAATTGGTTTTTTTCCCCAGCTTCATTTTCAGGTTTGGTGTGTTCTTGAGCCAATGTTTTCCCCCTTCAGGAAAAATGCCAGCAGCAGTGAAGTCTGTGATGGATGGGCAGTGGATATCTTGTCCTGGGGGAAAATGCTAGGAGGGTGTCCTTCTGAAGTCTAAAGCCTCTTGATTCAGTTTCCCATGTAACACATTTTCCCACCTGGTTAATTCTGAGGCTGGCTGTGGTATCCTGCCATCACCTGAAATGAAATGGACCTGAGGATGCTCTATTCTGTTATACTGTTAAGTCATTCTGTGCCTTTAAGTTTAAGCCTGGAGGCCCATCACTGACTCTGCTATAGAGGTTCCAAGCTGCTTCCTTCTTTCATAAGAAATCTTTCTAACCAAGTTAAACTGTAATTTCTTTTTAATATAGTGAATCCTGTTGTGGCAAAACTTTAGCACTTCCTGCTGTTTTCAGTCTGAGAGTATAGTCATTTCTGTATCCTAAACAACTAAGTAAATAAATATTCAACTTTGTCATATTCCTGTTTATAATTATATATTCAGGAACATGATAAGGCCCTTGAAATGTTCTCAAGCAAAATTAGACATTTTTAAATGAGTTCCTTTGTATGTTCCAGGTCATCTTCCACAAAAATCATTTCCTTGTCTATGGTTTTTATATGAGCATTAGGTTTTTATCATTCTCTACTCCTCCTATGGGGGGAATTCAGTGGGAATTGAATGGGGGAATTGATTTGAAATTAATTGAATTCAAGTGGTTCAAATTTGGAATTCTAAATATTTGCAAATTGAGTCAATTTTTTGTTAGAAAATTTTATTTTAAAAGGTTTTCAACTTTCAAGGTTTTTAAGAATGCTACCTTCTATGATGTTTTTAATATTTAGTTTTTGATTTTTCATCTTGTATTTATTAACTTACATCCTAAGAAATTAAATGATAATAGAGCCAGTGCTTATCTAATGAATTAAGGAGGCACAAAAGACACAGACCCACATGAAGACGTAACAATCAAATTTTAAATTGTTGAGTAAATCAAAGAAAATTTCTTTTACAAAATTATGTGGAACGTAGCAAATACAGAAATACGTTTAGAAGGATTGCACATATTTAATTTATATCAGATTGCTTACAGTCTTGGGGAGGGGGAAGTAAGGGAGGGAGAAAACTTTGGAATACAAAGTCTTACAAAACTGAATGCTGAAAACTATTTTTACATGTATTTGGAGAAATAAAATACTATTGAGAAAAAAATAAATTTCTAAAAATTAAAAGTATCCTTAAAAAGATAATAATGAAACAGCATACCATAATGCAGATAAAACTTATTCATCAGGGCAAATCCTAGCCCTAGAAATATAACTTTACAAAAAAAGGAAAATGGGGGGTTAAGGAATTGAACAGGAATCAACATAAATTAGAAAGTCAACAAAATGAATAGGCCCACAATAAGCACCAAAGAGAAGATACTGAAAATTAAAAGAAAAACAGACAAACAGGAAATGAAGAGCCTCCTGAAGTGCTCAACAAAACTAAAAACGAATTGTTTAGATAGTATCCTGGGCCAAGCTACAGAAAAAAGAAGGTAGGAAATCCAGTCCACCAAAGAGCAAATGAACAAAGGGAAAGCACAACAAAATTCAAAGAAAGAAAAGAATGATCAGAATTTCTTAATACACATTTATATGCCAACAAAATGGAACACACACACACACACACACACACACGCACACACACACACAACCAGAGCAATTCCTTTCAAATACAAAATACCCAGACTAACAGAAGACCAAAGAGAGTGCCAAAAGAACTCAAGCTCAGAAGAGAAAACAGAATTGTGTGTAGAATCTCTCCTCATCTTAAGGGCTTATTTATAGCAGAATCCGAGCAGCCTTTAAAGAACAATTAGCCCCCTCATTTCCTAAATTATTCTCAAAAATGGAGAAGAAAAGCACCCTCCCAGAATTGTTGTGTGAGACTGCTTAATAGAGTCCTAATAACTAAAACAGGAAAGAATAAAGCCAAGGAGGATGAGACATCAATATTATTAGTGAACAGCAATTCAAATGCTTTCAATAAAATCCCATCCAATAAACTGCAGTGATTCATCTATCATTATTTAATGTAACTCTAGAAAAGCTATCAGTAACAATAAGGAAAGAAAAGAAAAGAAACTAAAGACAAAGAGAATCAAAGAATAGACAAAACAACTCTTAGAAATCCTAAGGAATCAGCAAAAACACTGACAATTAACCCTTCCATCTTTATTGAAGATAAAGGCTTTCAGGCTATGAAATAAACCCACAAAAATCAACATTTCTTTTTAACAACATCAAAATTTAAGAGGCAATAATAGGAAGAGAAGTCTTATTCCAAATACCTACAATATGCACAAAATATTAGGGCATCGATGTACTGAAACAAAAGATCTAGGTAGATTCCATTTTTAAAAATTGCCTCAATAGCTACAAGAGTATTTCCTGTCTTGACTCGGCTGTTCCAATGTGATAAGAAAGTGCGATACTACCAAAGCAAATTTACAGTTTAAATACCATGCCAATCAGTATGTCAAAAAGACACTTGGTAGAACTTGATTTTTTAAAAGATTTTCTTTGGTGAAACTAAAAGAGCTAGAATATCAAGTGAATAATGAGAAAAGGTAAGAATAAAAAGGAAATACTACTTCCAAAGCAGCACTCGCCATATCTCCATCTGGAACTGGTTAAAAAAATAGAGAAGTGAATGGAAGAGATCAGATAAGGGCAAAAATGAAAAACAATGGAACTCAATAACCCAGTGTTGGATAAATTAGAACAAATAAATTACTTAGAAAATCACTCCTTTTTAATGAAAAAAAAACCACTGGAAAAATTGGAATGCAGTCTGTCAGAATTTATGCCACATCCCCACAATCAGTTCTAAATGAATATATAACCTTAATATTAAAGATCATATCATAAAAATATTAGAAGAGAAGAAACTTAGATATTTATCTCAGCTGGAAGTAGAACGTGTATTCATCCAACAAGAGAGAGAGGCCATTGTAAAAGAAACTAGATAACTTTGACAATACGAAACTGAAAAATTGAATAAATCATATGAAAGCATCTCTCTATCATAGAAAGGGAAGTGATCACCTAAGAAAAAAATCTTTATATAGAATTTTCTATTAAGATGGTTTGGTATCAAAATACATCTGCAATTTAAACTTGCAGGTACTAATCTGTATATGAGTAAATGTACATGTGCATTTATGTACCTGCACATGTATAGATGTGTGTATCCATTTGTCTTTCTACCTATGATCAAAAGAATTCCTCAAGAGTGGTTTTGTTTGAAACTTAACAAAAAGATAAGCTAAGGTAGGTTTCTCCAGCAAAGTTATGATTTACTAGTAGGAATACTCCCCACCAATAAGGCAGATCTCATGAAGGCAATTGGAGTTAAGTGATCATGAAGGCAATTGGAGTTAAGTGACTTGCTCAGGGTCACACAGCTAGGAAATATTAAGTGTCTGAGGCCAAATTTGAACTCAGGTCCTCCTGACATCAGGGCTGGTGTTCTATCCACTGTACCACCTAGCTGCCACATGCAATGTATTTTTATAAGCATAAAGGACAAAACAGAAATCATTTAATTGGCCAACATCACAGCGATGAAAGGCCCTTATTAGTTGCATCAAATGAAGCAGGAATAGTCCCCACTGATCATGAGGACCACTTTTCACTAACTCTAAGGAATGCCTTTATACATTTATGGATCCTAGTCACTCCCTGCGGTTCCTGATAGAGGTAGATTTACTAGTGACTGATGATTTAGTGAGATCACCTTAATTGTTAAAGATGGAACAAAGTTCCTAGTTTCTTGAGGATACTCCATGAACCTTGAAGGGAATGATGAGATAAAGTTTTACAAAAGTATTGAGAACATTTCTTTCACAAGAAACAAAACTGAACTTTGGCCTACACAAGCTGCTTTACCCAAGTCTCAGAGAAGAGTCTTCAGGTTTTGAAGGATATTGTTACATTCTGAAATCAAATATAAAATATAGAATTAAAAATTAATGCTCTCACAAGTTGACATTGAATCAGAGTTGTATGGAAAATGGTTCACAAGAGCCTAATACTGAATTTTTATTGTGAACATTTACACCTTAGAAATTGGCAAACAAATCAAGATTTGATTCAATCTTTTGTTGATTGTTTAGACTTAAGAAAATGATGCAGAAAATGTTGATATTGCCTATCAAACTTAAAAATATCATGCATAGGGGCATCTAGGTGGTGCAGTGGAGAGAGCATCAGCCCTGAAGTCCGGAGGACCTGAGTTCAAATTTGGCCTCAGACACTTAACCCTTCCTAGCTGTGTGACCCTGGGCAAGTCACTTACACCCAATTGCCTCAGGGGAAAAAAAAAAGACTAAGTTGCAGGGAAGAAAAAGAAAAGAAAAAATATATTGCATACTTTATAAATATTATGCATACTTTTTACCCCCTGAAATTCAGTTGCTAAGCATTTATCAGTATGTTACTGCACTGAATCTTTACTGACTGTACTCTTTGGTCTGGTACTTTAGCCTAATGTGCCTAATAGAATCTACTACCCTTTCTATCTTGATCAGAAGAATAGCATGAACGACTTAATCAAGTGTTCCTGAACATTTCTCCATTGTTCATTACTGTCACTGACTCACAAACACCCTGGGATTCCCTGGGTGTTCCCAATTTTAACTTTCTCTGTTCACTAACCATCTCTTTGAATCATCTAGTCCATTCCTTGGCTTAAAATTTCCCTCCCACTCATTCCTTCCAGAGAGTCATTCATTCTTTTTGTTTGTTTTTGCAAGGCATTTGGGGTTAAGTGAGTGACTTGCCCAAGATCACACAGCTAGGAAGTGTTAAGTGTCTGAGGCTGGATTTTAACTCAAGTTCTCTTGACACCTTTATTTACTGGATGGATTTAAACTCGGGTCTCCCTGGCTATCTAGCTGACCCTTAAATAACTGTTTAAAGAATGAATGACTTGGGATTGCACAGTAAATAAAGTAAATACATCCAGTTGTATGACCCTGGACACATCACTTAACTTGTGCCTAAAACAATAAAAGAAAAACCCCAAACAATAAAATTATTGACACATTAAAAAACCCCAATAATACATTAAATGTTCATTCATGGACCCTCTCCTCTGCAAAAGAATGAGTGTGGGTATCTTTTACATGAAAAATCTTTGTCTGAATTTCCAGTGTCTTCTCATATTCCTTTCCCGAGAGTGTTTAGTGAGTGAGTCAAGGTTCAATGTTCTCCACTCTTAATTCTTTAGAGCTTCTTGAAGGCTGGAATCCCTCTGTTCTGTAGTGCTGCAGACTTGATCACTTGGATCCACATTTTTTCCTGCCTCCTACCCAGCAGCATTGCTTATCTTCTTCATGAGAGGCCTGCTGGATAAAAATCATCTTTTGTGTTTGTTGTCACAATAGTAAGCATGTAAAAATGCTGTCTCTATTATCCACCTACTTGTTTATGAAATGTTGGGATACACCGAAGACACTGGAGTCCTGAGGTATGGGTTGAGGGTTATCCCTGAAGTAATTCAGGCTCAAACTGTCTCCAAATCAAGCAAAAGGCATCTATTTGGGCTTTTAGGGGTATAAGGGTGATGCATTATATGGTCTTCTTTCTCAGGGGAGAGAGGGACACTCAGCAGAATAAAGCTAGGGATTATAGATGGAGAAGGTAGGGTAAAAAGAGAAGATTTGGGCAAAGCAGGGAAATTGGGCAATCTTAGATACGTTTTGACAACCTGTGATAAGATGGTCATGGAAAAAAATCCCAGTGATTAGATAGGGTCTCTGATTAGTTTATAGATCTCCCCTGCAGAAATTCCCAAGCTTTCTTTGGGAACTTTTGTTTGGTAAGGAAAGCAACTTATCTTTTGATTTTGTGAGACGCCAAGCCTACAGCTTGGCCATTCTCTCTGCCTTACCTTATATAAACCCCATTTCCAGCTCCCTCCTTGAATACACCAGCACTTTCTGGGTGGCATTCGAAGCTTCAACTCACTTGCCTTTATTAAAGACCTCCATTTGAGTATTGACTGTTTTCACTTCAAATTTACATCGAAGCTATCCCATCTCTATCTTATCTATTGCTACTTATTTGTCTTTTCCATTTTATTATCTATCCTATCTCTGTTCTAACATTCTATCTATATAATCTTTCTTGTATTGTAGAAACAGCAGTAATTGTTCTACCTCTAGTAGATAATTCCCCTTTTTTGGTTGTTTTTTGAAAGTTAGTGTAGACTGAGAAAAAAAGTTTCTGCCTAAATCTAGGTAGTCACATGGTCATCATACAACTTGTTGGTCATAGGATCAGAGAGAGTACCCTTTTCTAAGAAGTTTTTTTTTTTGCTTCGTTGTCTTTGATATTTCTCCCCCCCTCTATTCTGTAATTTCATTTTCTAGTTGTTATCAACCTTCAAGTGATATAGAAAAGCTAGTTCTCCTAAAGCTATACTGGATGTCACTGTCCATTCTGTATTCGAAATCAATTGCTTTGGTTTGTTGGAGATCATATTTTCTTTTAATTTTGGTGTCTTTTGCTTTTTTCCTATCCAAGTTTCCTCCACTTTAGTGTTTTTAGATTCTAAATCTGTTTAACAACAAAAATTCATTAATCAGGTTTAAAAAAAATTAGAGCCATGTCGAATACTTTCTCTAAAACCACAAAAGAGATATTATTTCTGTTTTGAGAGCTCTAAATCTAGACCTCTGTTTATTTCAAAATTTTTATATCGAGTTCTCACTTCATTTTTGTTTCATGTCTTGGGAGTCCATAGATTTCTGTTTTTCCTCCCAGATATTGGTTCACTTTTAAATAGTATTTGTTAATAAGGTTTCATAATTTCTTTGAGGATTTAGTACATAACCTTCCTTCTAGTTAAATTATTCTTTCCATTGCTTTATCTTTATCTTATTTTAACTATTCACTATTTTTCATCTTGCAATAATAGATTCATTAGTCTTTTCATCCTAATAGTCTCCATTTATTTACCTTCTCACTTCTCTTTCTCTATTGATAAATATATTCATAAGGCTAAGGGATTTAGGGTATACCAGTCTGGGTCCCTGACTTTAGTGGCTCATTGGGGGAGCAGAACAGGTAGAAGCTAGATTTTGGTTCCTTTTCTTCAATATTGATGCAGCCTCCCATACCGGGCCCCTGCCTCAGTTCATCCCTTGGCTCTCATTTCCTTCTTTATCTGGACTGAATCAGTATCTACCACTTTTTGAAAGATGAGAGGATAGGGGATATTCCAGAAAGAGTTTTGCAGCCTAATGGGATCCAAAGCATGGTTTGTCCCAGGCAGAAGGCAGTCCCCCTCCACCTTTCTCATATTGATAAGATTGAGGTAGAGATCAAATGATATCTGGTTTGGCACCAAAGGATGCGATTCAGGAGAGCAACTGGGCTGCAAACGATGAGGTTCCGTAGCAAATCACACATGAGGAATTCACAAGAGCTTTCTCCTTGACAAAAGGTACATGTATTTATGAGAAGAGATTATAGAGAAAATGAAGAGGTAAAATAGGCCCCAGGGGTGGTAAATGTAAAACAGATTTAGGAGAGTATACAGTTAGCAAGGAAAGGGGTTTTTAATAATTAACGAGGGAAAAGACAAATTTCCCCATTGGAACTCACAATTAACCAGGAGAAAAGGAATACACCATGAGATAGGAGTATGCCATTGACTGCAGACTAAAGCCCTAGAGGAAGTTAGCACCCTAAAAGAATTAGCTATAAGGCGAAAAACAGCATGAGACATGGGGAAAGGGATGAGAGGAAATACACCACGAGGCATGGAGGAGGGGATGGGAAGAAAGATAGCAGAAGGCAGAACACCGTGTTGGACTAACCCAAAAGACATTCAGCAAAGACGCCACAGGCCAAAGGACGATTTAAAGGGTTTGGCATCATAACTTGGATTTCTGATTGTCTACAGTAAGGTAGAGTTACCCAAGACTTCCACAGGGAGTAGGTTGGTAAGACTGAGCTGATCCTCATCAATGCCCTTACCTGTTTGCCTCAGACAGTTATTATCATCTTATCAACGCTTCAGGCTTTCTCTGCCAACCCAACCTAGTTACCCAGGACCTCATCAATATGACTGGGTAATTGGTATCTGCTGTTTATGGTTCAGGGGAAGGAGGGCAGGGAGTCATTGTTATCATTGTTGCCTGTCCTTCATTTTGGAAAAAGAACGTAACATCGGGAGTTGATACCATGACATGCAATTGAATCAGATTTAAGTGAGAGAGGGCTGTGCAAGGTCACCTGCTTCACCTTCCCTCCAGAACCATCCGCGTCCAGTTGCCAGATATAGATCAGGACGACTGGAGATGGCCCTGGATGCAATGACAGACCTTGGCCTTTCTAAGCTGAGGTCTTCCACAGGTCTCACTTGACTGAGGCCACACCCATTCAGTGATTAAGGCTAAGTAACAATTAAGGCAAAGAATCTCCTCTTTCACCTGGTCAAAAATAAATAAATCTAATTAAAATATCAGCAAAATTCCTACAGAAAGAGAAAAAGATCCCAAAGTGTGCCTCAGGCACAACCTCACAGGGCAATTTGTTTATCCCTTCTTAAAACATGCAATCATTCAAAACTCAGGGCAGATACTGAATGATTCAAATCTCTTAACATTTCTGCTCAAAATTAGTCTTCTCTCCTTTTTCTTTCCTCATTAAGCTCTGGGAATACTCTTCACAAAATACATTGGTGTGCTAGCTTCTCACAACCTCTTTATAAAGTTGTTTTTATAACATCTCAGTTGTTTGTCACTCAACTAGTCTATGACTCTATCCAGTGATGTCAAACTATAATAAGAATGGATCCCTTGGGGAAACACATGTTAATTTAGAAAACTACATATTAACATTATTATCATATTATTAATTAACAATTAACATTATTATATTATTATATTGAATTGTATTTATTTAACATATCCCAATTCAGTTGGGTTCAGACCACACAGGAGTTTTGCCAAGGCAGAGTACAGAGGTCCTGCCATTGTCAAAGGGGCCCCAAGACCGTAGATTATGAGCTGAACATTACCGTAGAAGCCATTCATAACCCCCTTGGTTTACAGGGGATGAGATTGAGACCCAAAGATGGAAAGGAACTTGTTTAAGGACACACAGATGGGAGAGATCATGGCATAGATTTGAACCTAGGACCTTCAGCTCCAAATACAATATTCATCCCACCCCAGGGAACAAAGTCTTGGTCCAAGGGATCAGGGATGAAAAGTAGAAAGGGCCCTTAGAGACGGTCCATCTACTGCCACCCCCCACCTCTGATGATTTTGTTAATTTCACAGAATTCAAATAGTTTAGCCTCCCAAAAGGATAAAGTAGGTTCCATCTCAATAGATTTGACATTTTAAATAGGACTCAACTCCATGGATAATGTACATTACAATTTGGAATATGCAAAGTTGCTAGCTGTGTCTATGATGTTGATTTTAAAAAACATTTATTTCAGAGTACAGTTGTTTTAGAGCAGCCAAGTGGTATAGTGGTTAGAGTGCTATGCCTGGGGTCAGGAAGACTCATCTTCCTGAGTTCAAATCCTGACTCAGACACTTATTAGCTGGGTGGCTTTGGGCAAGAACCCTGTCTGCCCTGTCTGTCTCCTTTTCTTCACCTGTCAAATCAATAGAAGGAAAAAGCAAACCCCTCCATATCTTTGTCAAGAAAACTCCAAGTGGGGTCGGTCAGCAAGTTTTGAGGTGTAAATGACAATAGACTTTCAGCTGTGAAGCAGGGGGAAGTTAAGGGAACCATTTCTTCAACATTGGAACAAGGGAATGAAAAGTACATTTTTACAGTGAAAGTATTGTTTTTAGAATAACTGTTCTGGGTCTGGAACATCCCACTTGCTGTCTCTCATCCAAAGAAGAATGCAATGGCCATTGGGCCGAATGCCTGGGTTTGCTTCCATCCAGGACTCTTTCCCCACATTTGCCAGGTAGAACTGAGGTGCTTGACAATGACTTTGAGGCACCACCAAGATGGGTTAGACCCAAAGCAGGTCAATGATGATGTCAAAGATTTCATCAGCACCTGCTGAAATGCAACCCCAGGTCTAGATTTCAGGATATGTGTGTGTTTGCTATTTCTCAAAATAAAAAGGGGGACCCCTGAGCAGGACCATAAATATATCACACAAAAAGGTAATTTCATAATCCCACCATTTTTTTGGTTTTTGTTTCTGTTTTTTTTTTTAATTGGGGAGGGGGCAAAACTATCACTTTGTGTTCCCTCTTGTGAAAGGGTGTCTCTAACAGGGCTGTTTTGCGCCCACTGGCAAAATGTCTGTTTGGAAAGTGTCTTTTTAGAGAGGATGAGGGGAAAATGATAGGTGCTAAAAGAAAACATATTTTACAGGATAACTGAGTCTCCCCTCCTCCTCCCACTTGGCCACACCCGTGGCTGGTGGTGTCATGTCTGCTCACTTCCCGAGGAGGCATTTATCTTGTCCCAGGATATCCAACGTCTTCCAAATTGTCCCCAAATCCAAGCTGGGGTGTAAGTCCCGGATGTAGTTGAAACGCTATTGCCCAATGTACAACTTTACATTCTACAGATGGGGAAACTGAGGCCCATGGAGAGGAAGGCCCGGGCTGGGAAGGGAGGCGTTGACTTTCAATTTTAGAGGCGGATTTTCCCTCCACATCATTGAAAGTTTAGGCAGTTGCACATCCTTGCCCCCCAGCTTCCCCTTTCTTCCCACCTTTTCCTCCGGCAGCAACTGTTAGACAGCACGTGGCTCCACTTTGCTATGTTGCCCCGTGAGAGGTATGTTGGCCCCCCCCACCGGCTGCGCCAACCTTCTCTTCCCCCCTCCCCTCAACCACGCTGCCAAGCGCCACGGCCCGCCCACACACCGTTGGGGGGAGCCACATGGTCGGCAGCTAGTCTACGAGCTCCGCACTCTGCAGCTTCTGTGCTCGGCCTGTGACCCTTCCCCCTGCCGCCACAGTCCCCGGATTCCAGCCAGACACCGGAGGACTTTGAGAGGCTGAGGTCCGGCCAGAGGGTCCAAGCTGTCTCGTCGGCCAGCCGTTCCTGTCCAGTATCCAGCCGATCCAGTCAGACGGTTCAACCGGAGAGTCTGTCAGAGGGTCCAGTGGGTCCAGCCGGAAGGTCCACCAGCCAGATCAGAAAAGGCGGGAGATATACTGTGAGGTAGCAGAAACGGTCGGAGAAGGTGGCCCAGACCCTAGCCCTCTGATCAATGGCGGATTCCCGATTTGAAGGGGAGTGGGAGGGACAGCAGTTTAGGGAACTGCCCATGATCCAAGAGGGGGAACCTGTGCTGACCTTCCGGGGGCCCAAGATGCGCAGGGGGGAGTGTGTCCTCTCAGATTCAGAGGACATGAAAGTCAGATACCTGGTGCGCTACCAAAGGGAGGGGTTCAGTCCTCCGAGGGGAGAACGGGTGATTCCCGTGGCGGCCCCCCTGAGAGAGTCTGAGGCTGAGGTCGCACCCGAGGCCGAGGAAGAGGCAAAGATGGAGCATGGGGATGAGGGTGAGGCCGAGTCTGAGGTGGAGGTCGAGGCTAACCCTCATGGCCTGGAGGCTGGGCCTAGTGACAGCCGCAGCCCCAGTCCCAAGCGCAGCCGCAGGAGCCCTAGACCCAGCCCAAGCCAACACCTCAGCAGCAGTAGCAGCTAGAGCAGCAGCAGCAGCAGCACGCAGCAGCAGCAGCAGCAGCAGCAGCAGCAGCAGCAGCAGCAGCAGCAGCGGTCTCATGGGGGACGAGGACTTGATGATCCCCAGCAAGGACGACGATACCAGCTCCCGTTCTAGCCCCAGAAGTGCCCACTCCAGTGCCCTCCCGCTGGGTCAGCAGCACTCAAACCCCAGAATGGAGCTCTCCAAAGAGCAGCTCTACTCCATTGTTGTAATCGGGGGGTGGGAGTATGAGTGGGTGCCCGAGAGTCGTCTGCTCCGTTACTCTGCTATCCATATGCAGCTGGACAGTGATACCGCTCTCCAGATGGCAGCTAAGAGGGAACAACGGGAGGATTGTCCCGTAACGTCGTCAGAGGGCAGCCCCTGCGGGGCGGTGGCTGAGCATCCGCCACCCCAGAAGAAGGGCCGCAGAAGGAGAAGCCGGGGGAGGGGGAGGTCCCGCTTTCAAAGGCGCAAGTTTCGGAGAGGGAGGAGGGCCGCTGGGGATTTCCAACAAGAGTTCCAGGTCTACCTACCTAAGGTCTTGAAGCCCTTGCTCGTTCAAGACTGGGAGCTGGTGACCTTGGGGAAAAAGCTCTTCACCCTTCCAGCTAGAAAGACTGTTGACGCCATCCTGACTGAGTATGCTTCCTTCCATGAAAACTCTGGGACTGCCGCCAAGAAGCTCGCAGTCAATGAGCTGATGGCCATGATCAAGGAGTACTTTGATCTGGTGCTGGGGACCCAGCTCCTCTACAATTTCGAGAGGCCACAGTATGCTGAGATCCTGATTAGCCAACCCACTGCCCAAATGTCCCAGGTGTATGGAGGTGCCCACCTGCTGCGCCTCTTCCCACAGTTGAGTTCCATGCTGTCCTGTACTTCACTAGGTAAGAGGAGTCTCAATGTGTTGCTGACCCATTTGCAAGATTTCCTGGAATATCTGGCAAACGATCCTTCTCTGCTGTGTATTGATCCCATTGATTACCAATTGGCAACCAAAGAGTACCAGCAAACAGCTGGGTAGGGGCTTGGCAGTCTTGGCTCCTGCCAGATGAGCATTTCTCGGAGCCTCTCCATTGGGTATGTCAGCCCATAGCTCACCAAAATGACCCGCTCCTCTATAGTATCTGCATTGTTTCGGGTGCTTGTTTGTTCCTTTGAAGTTGCTATTAACTACTTCCACGGAGGAAGCCTCTTCTCTCCTTATGGGACAGTAATTAGTGTTGGCAGTGATGGACATAGAGACTGGGATGCCAAGGAGGAAGGTTGCCTGCCCGCGTAGATGACCACAAGACATGGTGGGCCTTGCATTCCGCCGGTTCCATCTCAGCACTGAGGACTTGTGTTAATACTCAGTGACCAAAGAACTTGATTGATGATTGTTGATGCCAAAGATGTCACCACTTTAACCGGGTATGGGTATATTGGATTATCTGGCACATGGAGCTCCTTCTACTTGCCCCTTCTTGCAATGTGATTTTGATGGTCTTCCACATGCTTTATCTCTATGTCCCAATGACTAAAACTGTTCTGATATTTGCCACGTTGATTCCGATGCATAAGTACGTGATAGGAGAAAATCCTCATCTGTATTGACAGATGTCTAGGAAAGTTCCTCTTTCAAAGATGTTTAACACATGTTGAAAATATATTGATTTTGTTGAAAAAAAAAGTGTGTGTGTATTTTTATCATTCTCTAACTTCCAATAGAACCTAGTGTGCCCACCCAGCTGTAATCACTTTAAGAATGAGCTTTCCCTTTTCTCTTGCACCAACCCATTCTAGCCCAGTGAGACCTGGACCTTCCAAAACAGGGAAGGGTGGAGGCAGGCACATCCTCATTCCTTCAAGGTAATCATACGAGGTTTCTATGGTGGTACTAGGTCTAGAAACCACTTCTGGGGCAAGGGAATAAGACTGGGTTTTGCTGCTGTCAGCTATCAAGAAATAAATGAAAATTGGGACTTTCCTCCTAAGAAAGAAGCTGGAGGCCTCATAAAGTCTATTATCACTGCTCAATCTTTTTTCTTTATACCTCAGAGGCCCAAACAGTGGGGGTAACATCAATGCACTATTTAGCAATTTCCTGTTCTTATCCTCAGGGGAGGGAAGGTGGTCCCCTTTCTCAGTGTCCTAGTAATCCCATGAGCTGGGTTTAGTTGGCCATAGCTTAGGCAGGACCCAGGAATCATTGCACTGGTCACTCACAGTCCTGGGTCTACCTTACATGTGTTGGCTCCCTGTGTATCTCTTATGAGCACAAACACACACACACACACACACACACACACACACACACACACCCTATAGATTATCAACAAGTCATATAAATTAACCTGAGAGTTGGATCATTCTCAAACTGCCACTACTACTAGTGCCTTTGAGAAATGGACAATGAGAAAAGCTCAACTCACTGAACATCAACAGTGTTTGTAAAATAGGGAGAGTCATGCTGAGACCATCTGCTTCCTGGGAATGCATGGAGGAAAAGATTTTGCAAAACTGAAAGTCTTATAGAAATGGGAATTGTTGGGGAGACCAAAAGAGATAATTGCAAATTGCTTAGCACAATGACCGGCATATAGTAGGCACTTAAATGTATGTTTTCTTCCCTTCTGAATGTCCACTATCAAGTCCTGTTTCTGAGACTCATTCTGGCTTAGATAAGTCACTTAACTTCTCTGTGCCCAAGTCAACTCCCTGTGACTGTAAATTACAGACTAGGTGATTGTTAATTTGTTAGAGGCTGTTTGATTACTTTGAATTTACATGTTGATAGAATCACACTGTTAGACCAGTTTCACATCCCACCAAACAGGCTCTGGATTCTCTACCTGCCTTGAATTCCCAATTTTAGGCTATTTATCACATTTTAAGTTCTCTTCCCTTTAACTCTCTATTAGACATCTTGAACTGAGTGTACCATAGGCATCTCAAACTTAACAATCCAGAGATGAACTCATTTTATACTCCTCTTCCTGATTTCTTTGTTTCTCTCGAGGGTCTTACTATCCTTCCAATCCCCCAGAACTGAGTTCCAATCCTCTACTCATTTTCATTCACACCTATTGTTTCTACCTTCAAAACCTCTCTCATAGCTGTCCCAGTCTCTCCTCTGACACTACCCCACTCTGGTTTAAATCATCATAGAAAACTTGGGAAGAGAGGGGGGAATTCTGCCTGCCTCAAATGTCTCCCCACTTCATTCCTTCCTGCATTTAGTCACTAAAACTCATGTCTGATCATATCACTCTCCTAACCAATAAACTTCTGTGGTTCCCTATCCCCTCCAAGATCAAAAACAAAATTCTCTGATTGATTTTTTTTAAATAACTTTTTATTGACAGAACCCATGCCAGGGTAATTTTTTTTACATTATCCTTTGCACTTACTTCTGTTCCAACTTTTCCCCTCCCTCCCTCCACCCCCTCCCCCAGATGGCAAACAGTTTTATACATGTTAAATAGGTTAGAGTATATCCTAGATACAATCTATGTGTGCAGAACCGAACAGTTCTCTTCTTGCTCAGGGAAAATTGGATTCAGAAGGTAGAAATAACCCAGGAAGAAAAACCAAAAAGCAAACAGTTTACATTCTTTTCCCAGTGTTCTTTCTTTGGGTATAGCTGCTTCTGTCCATCAGATTGATTTTTAAAGGCTTTCAAACCTGATCTCTTTTTCCCTTTCTAGATTTTTAAAATTATTATCTTTTTCACACACTTCTGCAGGAGGTTAATGTGGCCCTCTGAGTTTACCTCTCATTATCACTGGTGGTAGACAGCTCAGATATACATAGTTCTATGCAGGTTATCTCCAATACAAAATGAATTTTTTGAAGGAAGAAACTTTTCTCTCTTTTTTTGTCTTTCTTTGTATCCTTCTGGACTTAGCACAATGTCTAGCACATACTAGATGTTTAATAACTGCTTCGTGATTTAACTAGGCTGAACTTGTCTCTTCAGACATGGATTACTAGCATGGTTAAATAAAGAATTATTACAATGCGACAATTCTTTTTCATCCATAGCCATCAAATGCTATGATTCTGATTTTTAGTTGTTTATATCTTGTTTTTAACCTCACCAAAATTTTTCCTAGTATTCTTCATCCTCCTTCTTCCCAGAGAGACATCCCATTTAACAAAGATTATTTGGGGAGAAAAAAATAAAGAAAAGAAAAAGGTGGAGAAAAGTTTCAAAACAGAAAGGGTCAAAAAGTCTGAAAATATATCCAATGTAGCCCAATGTAAGTCCATGAGGTGTCTTCTCACATCCCTTCTTTGGTAAGATTCAATTTTGCTTATTTTTGGTGGTCCTTTATATTTGCATTTTTTACAGTTGCGTGTGCTGTTTCTGGGCTCTGCTTTCTTCACTCATCAGTTCAAGTAGATCTTTACATATTTCTCTGTAAAGTCTGGACTAGCTCCTGGAGGCTTCAGGAGCAGCCGGAGTCAGGATAAGTAAAAGTCCTTGGTCTTTACGGGGAGAAGTGAAGGAGACAAACTGCCACTAACCTCTCTCCTCCCCTTCCTCTGGAAAAGTGAATCTGGCTTCTCTCACCCCACGTTCTAATCTTTTGCCTCTCTGTATACCCCAAACACGGAGCCAGCACTGAACTGTGAGAAGGGCCATTTTCCAAACATATGCTAATGGAGTCATTGTCAAATAGGTAATTAGCCTTAAGTGCTCAGTTATCTGATTAAAACATACCTTTTAAGGGTTTCAGCCCTTTACATTTCTCTATTCCTTTTTTTACACCACATTTACATTCCATGACATTCCTAAGTTTCTGGTCTGTAGCCATCTACCACAAAGAATGCTGCATTTAGGGAATTCTTTTCTATTTTTTGTTTTGCTTTTAAATGTGTATTCTATGTATATGAATAGATGTTTACATATGTTAATTGTTTAGAGAAGATTTTTTTCTAACTTGATCATGTCTCTTCTTAGATGCTTAAATTCTGTTTATGCAGAAGTTTTTTCGTATCCAGTAATTCAAATGATATATTTTCTCTTTTGTAATTTCTTCTATTCTTTCTTATGCTCTAGTTCTCCTGTAGTTTTTCTGATATAATCTCAAATATTAAGATGACTTTTTTTTTTTTTTTTGTGAGGCAACCTTGCCCAGGGTCACACAGCTAGGAAGTGTTAAGTGTTTGAGGTCAAAGTTGAACCTGGGTATTCCTGACTTCAGTGCTGGTGCTCTATCCACTGTGCTACCTAGCTGCCCCTCAAAGACAAATCATTTTAAAATGTATTGTATAATATGGTTAACTTGTTGGTTTAAGTCTAATTTTTGCCAGACTGTTTTCCAGTGTTTTCATCAGATTTTATCACGTAAGAATTTATTTTCTAAATAATTTATGTTATGAATTTTAATTTCATTTATGATATTAATTTATGCTATTGAATCCTACAATTTTTTATTCTCCCTTGTTGAATCTCTTCCATTGATCTGTTTCTCTATTT
Source organism: Sarcophilus harrisii (assembly GCF_902635505.1). Lineage (NCBI taxonomy): Eukaryota > Metazoa > Chordata > Mammalia > Dasyuromorphia > Dasyuridae > Sarcophilus > Sarcophilus harrisii. Next base: position 9,914,824 of record NC_045432.1, read on the forward strand.
TTTAATCAATATCAGACAGTTTTGAGGACTGCTGTTTTATAATGCTGCTTGAGGTCTGGAAATGTTATCTCTTCTTTATATTTACCTTTTTTCAGTATTTGCCTGATATTCTGGATCTTTTGTTTCTCTAAATGAACCTTATTACTATTTTATCATGGTCTTTTTTATCATGAGTCCCTTTGTTTTATTGATTAGTATGGCATTTAAAGGTAAATCTCTACTTTGGCACAGCACAGCCACAAAAATGAATAATTCTTCAGTTAATTATGTTACTCTTTACCTTTAATAAGATATTTTAATTGAAATTCATAAAAATCTTTTGCATATTTCAGTAGATAGATCCTCAAATATTTTATTCATTTTGTAGTTATTTGGAATGAGATTTCCTTTTATATTATTGCCTCTTGGATTTGGTTATTAAATGGAAATGCTACAGATTTTTGTGGGTTTTCCATAACCTACAACTTTACTGAAGCTATTAATTGGTCTCAGTTGGCATCTTTGCTGATTTCCAACAATTTCTAAGTAAATCATCATTCCATCAGCAAATAGTTTTAATAGTTTTTTCTTTGTCTCTCTTTGTCTTTAATTGTTTTCCTTCTTTATTGCTATTGAGAGAATTTTTGTCATTGTATTAATGATTTCTTACATAAATCACAGCAACATCTTTGACGTGATTTTTAAAATTAGAATTGATATTCATTAATAATGATGGTGCTTTGTTTTATTGCTTCTGGGTTAGCTATTAGGATTCTATTTATCTCACAAAATGAATCTGGTAGGGTGCTTTCTCAGTTTTAGAGACTAATTGTTCTTTTAAAATTTGGTAAAATTTTTCAGTGAATCCACCAGGACCAGGAGGTTTTTCATTTGGTATTTGCCTTGCAGCTGGTATTATTTCTTCTTCTGAGATTTAATTCTTTAAGACCTCTACCTTGAATATTTTATATCTTTGAAGAAATTCAAATTTTTGCATCCCACTTTCCTCGGTATACAATGGTTTGTATAATAGGTTCTGATAATTCTAATTGTGCTGTAATTTCCCCTTGTTCAGTCGCTATTTGGGACTTTCTGCCCTCTTTTCATTTGATCCGATAAAGGTTTGTCAATTTTGTTCATCTTTCCAAAGAAACAACTTTTACTTCTGTTTAGCATTTCTACAGCTCTGAAATGTCTCTGGCATCCTTTCTATTCCTTGAACAAGGCATTAGCTCCCAGACTGGTGCTTTTTCAGTGCTTGCCTGTCCCTTCTCTCCGGAATATTACCCCCAAATTCTTCCTGCCACCTGACTTCCTTCACATCTCAGCTCAATTCCAACCTTAGGCAAGAAGCTAATGTCTTCCTCTGATCCTACCACCATTAACACTGGTTATAGAATATATGGACATAAATCTATGCATGTTACTTTCCCTATTACAAATGAATTTTTAAAGGTAGGATTTTTATTTTTTGCTTTTTTTGTACTCCCTGCAGTTAGCATAATCTCTGGCCCATGGTAGAAGCTTAATAAATTCTTTTTGAATTGACTTAACTAAGCTTAACCTATCATTTTACATACTGTCTATGTCTAGTAGCATAATTAACTAAAGAATTAGTGAGTAAACACTGAAAAAAACCTTTCTATTCATCCATTGATAGCTACCAAATTCCCTGATTCTAATTTGTAGTGTTTAAAGAAAAATAATTTTGATATTTTATTTTCATATCACCAAGTTTTCTTCCAGAATCTCTCTTCTTTCCTCCTCCCAGAGGGCAATTTCATATAGCAGGGAGAGATACAGAGACAGAGACAGAGTCAGAGACAGACAACGATAGAGACAAAACCAGAGAACACGACAGAGACAAGAGAGAGAGAGAGAGAGAGAGAGAGAGAGAGAGAGAGAGAGAAAATAATGACTATATGGGAAAAGAAAATACATGCAGCGTGTACCACCTCTTTCTTGATCTCCCACTGCTGGAGAGGAATGAGATCAGAGCACCTGTTCACATATCTTTTCTGAGGGGAATACTTATTCTCTGTAATCTGGCTATATTTTCTTTGGAATGTTTTGTTTTGGAATACATTTTTTCGTAGTCATGTTGAATAGTGTTTTCTTGGCTCGGCTTTCTTTATTCTGCATCAATTTTTGTTGGTCTTTCCTTGGTTTTGCCCAGTTCCTATTTTACCCTGTTATATGCCACAACATTACCATATCACAATTAGCTTAATTAATCCCAATTCATGGGCAATTGCTTTTGTTCCTGTCCTTTGCTACCACAAAAAGTGCTGTCTTTATAGAATTCTTTTATGTTTTACACTGCACTTAAATTTGTATTCATTTGTTAGGTGGGTTAGTGCTTTCCCATTCTTTATTGAAATAGTATTGTATTTTTCCAAATACATGTAAAGATAGTTTTCAACATTCATTTTTGTAAGATTTGGCGCTCCAAATTTTTCTGCCTCGCTCTTTTACCTCCCCCCTCCCAAGACAGCAAACAATTTGATATACATTAAATATGTGCAATTCTTTTAATGGACTCAATTTTTATACTTTACATATATATCTAAATATATACATATCTGCATACACACACTATATTTTGGTACATAAAGGAATTTTCTTCTTTGTGATCTCCTTGGGGTAGAAACCTAGTACTGGACTCTCTGGATCACACAATATAGGCATTTTAGCTACTTTATTTACATACTTTCAAATTACTTTTCAGAATTTTTGTGCTGATTCAACATTCCATCCACCAATGGTGTGTCTTCCCACAATCCCTCCAACACTGATTCACTCTTCCCATAATTCATCATCTTTGAGAATTTGCAAAATCTGGGATAAAACATTACAATTGATTTAGTTACTATTGCTCTCATTTCTGGGAATTTGGAACATGCTTTCCTGGGGCCATTAATAGTTTGCACCTGTTCTTTGAGAATTGCTCATATCCTTTGACCACTCTTGAGGAATTCTTTTTGGTCATAGGTAGAAAGACAAATGGATACACACATCTATACATGTACAGGTACATAAATCCACATGTACATTTACATACATATACAGATTAGTACCTGCAAGTTTAAATTGCAGATGTATTTTGATACCAAACCATCTTAATAGAAAAATTCTATATAAAGATTTTTTTCTTATGTGATCACTTCCCTTTCTATGATAGAGAGATGCTTTCATATGATTTATTCAATTTTTCAGTTTCCTATCATCAAAGTTATCTAGTACAAGGCCTAAAAGAGGCCTTTTACAATGGCCTCTCTCTCTTGTTGGATGAATACACGTTCTACTTCCAGCTGAGATAAATATCTAAGTTTCTTCTCTTCTAATATTTTTATGATATGATCTTTAATATTAAGGTTATATATTCATTTAGAACTGATTGTGGGGATGTGGCATAAATTCTGACAGACTGCATTCCAATTTTTCCAGCGGTTTTTTTTCATTAAAAAGGAGTTATTTTCCAAGTAATTTATTTGTTCTAATTTATCCAACACTGGGTTATTGAGTTCCATTGTTTTTCATTTTTGCCCTTATCTGATCTCTTCCATTCACTTACTTCTCTATTTTTTTTAACCAGTTTCAGATGGAGATATGGCGAGTGCTGCTTTGGAAGTAGTGTTTCCTTTTTATTCTTACCTTTTCTCATTATTCACTTGATATTCTAGCTCTTTTAGTTTCACCAAAGAAAATCTTTTAAAAAATCAAGTTCTACCAAGTGTCTTTTTGACATATTGATTGGCATGGTATTTAAACTGTAAATTTGCTTTGGTAGTATCGCACTTTCTTATCACATTGGAACAGCCCAGTCAAGACAGGAAATACTCTTGTAGCTATTGAGGCAATTTTTAAAAATGGAATCTACCTAGATCTTTTGTTTCAGTACATCGATGCCCTAATATTTTGTGCATATTGTAGGTATTTGGAATAAGACTTCTCTTCCTATTATTGCCTCTTAAATTTTGGGGTTGTTAAAAAGAAATGTTGATTTTTGTGGGTTTATTTCATAGCCTGAAAGCCTTTATCTTCAATAAAGATGGAAGGTTTAATTGTCAGTGTTTTTGCTGATTCCTTAGGATTTCTAAGAGTTGTTTTGTCTATTCTTTGATTCTCTTTGTCTTTAGTTTCTTTTCTTTTCTTTCCTTATTGTTACTGATAGCTTTTCTAGAGTTACATTAAATAATGATAGATGAATCCCTGCAGTTTATTGGATGGGATTTTATTGAAAGCATTTGAATTGCTGTTCACTAATAATATTGATGTCTCATCCTCCTTGGCTTTATTCTTTCCTGTTTTAGTTATTAGGACTCTATTAAGCAGTCTCACACAACAATTCTGGGAGGGTGCTTTTCTTCTCCATTTTTGAGAATAATTTAGGAAATGAGGGTGCTAATTGTTCTTTAAAGGCTGCTCAGATTCTGCTGCAAATAAGCCCTTAAGATGAGGAGAGATTCTACACACAATTCTGTTTTCTCTTCTGAGCTTGAGTTCTTTTGGCACTCTCTTTGGTCTTCTGTTAGTCTGGGTATTTTGTATTTGAAAGGAATTGCTCTGGTTGTGTGTGTGTGTGCGTGTGTGTGTGTGTGTGTGTGTTTTCCATTTTGTTGGCATATCAATGTGTATTAAGAAATTCTGATCATTCTTTTCTTTCTTTAAATTTTGTTGTGCTTTCCCTTTGTTCATTTGCTCTTTGGTGGACTGGATTTCCTACCTTCTTTTTCTGTAGCTTGGCCCAGGATACTATCTAAACAATTCGTTTTTAGTTTTGTTGAGCACTTCAGGAGGCTCTTCATTTCCTGTTTGTCTGTTTTTCTTTTAATTTCCAGTATCTTCTCTTTGGTGCTTATTGTGGGCCTTTTCATTTGTTGACTTTCTAATTTATGTTGATTCCTGTTCAATTCCTTAACCCCCCCCCATTTTCCTTTTTTGTAAAGTTATATTTCTAGGGCTATGATTTGTCCTGATGAATAAGTTTTATCTGCATTTTGGTATGCTGTTTCATTATTATCTTTTTAAAGATTTAAATTTAAATTTAAAATATAGATTATAATAATTTAAAATTTATTTTTTCTCAATAGTATTTTATTTCTCCAAATACATGTAAAAATAGTTTCATTCAATCTTTCAAGACTTTTATTCAAAGATAGTTTCTCCCTCCTTACTTCCCTTCCCAAGACTGTAAGCAATCTGATATAAATTAAATATGTGCAATCCTTTTAAGCGTATTTCTGTATTTGCCACGTTCCACATAATTTTGTAAAAGAAATTTTCTTTGATTTACTCAACAATTTAAAATTTGATTGTTACGTCTTCATTGTCTAT